>NC_056734.1:996301086-996367946 GCF_019279795.1 Protopterus annectens | reverse complement strand
TATTCCAAACTACAAACATCTCCCCTACCTCGACCCATGTTAAAACCCATTCCTAGATTGTTTTTTTGACTTCGACATTCCCGTTTTTGAATTTCCATGTTTGACGATAGTACAGTCGACGGAGTGCAGTTCGAAATTTTGATAGTAAACCATTTAGGATTTGTAGGAATTTAGTATTAAAGTAAGAAACTGCTTCATCCAGTTTAAGTTGCTTTAGAGGTGACCAGTTACAGACCTTTAGCTCATTTTGAAAGCTCTCGGTTTGGAAGGGTTTTTTAGAACAGTAGGTTAAAAAATTGCTATTATTAGGGCTGTATGCCTTTCGTTTTGTTATGTAGGTTAGAACATGGTCACTAATGTCATCTGGGAGAGTTCCTGGAGTATAAGTTTCAGGGTGACTGTTTATAAGGATCCAGTCAAGAGTAGTCTCCTTATTACTAGGTTTGTGGATTCTTGTGGGGTGTTTATTATTTGAGTGAAACCATATAGATTTATGTGGGTGTTAGGATTGGGGGAGCTACATGTGGTCCAGTCTATGTTAAAGTCACCTAGTACAATAGTTTCTTGAGATAGGAGGGTGGAAAGGCTACTAAGCATGGCATGTACAGTGCATGATCTATCGCTTGTGTAGTATGAGTCATTAATGCCTTTACTATCACCCGCAGCTTATTGAGGAACTTCTCAATACAACCCAGCCAACCTTGCCAGATGTTGTGAATAACCAGCTGTACCACCAATGCAAGGTAAATAACTTCATTTTCTCCTTCACATACATCCAGCACTGATAACATCCAGGATGATGGTTGTAATGTGACAGTTGCCTGTTTTTTTCCTTACCACAGCCTAATGGCCATGTGCAGAGGCAGAATGAAACGGAGACAGTGCATGAGGAAGCAGAGCCTGCAGTGGTTCCAGATGACATGGAAGACCGTCCTGTGCCAGAACCTGTAGAGGTACATATGTATGAAGACCTGTGCAAGATGAACTGGTGGCAGAAGTATTTTGTTTAGAGAGAGGGATCTGAGAAATGCTGCACTACACAATGAGTGTGTACTGATAGACCAGTGAGGAATGTGCATTTTCTGTACTGTTCAACAAGGCAGAGATTAAACTTTCTGTAGTGGTAAGTATTGACTTGGTGTAGTGTTAAGTGCTTGAACTGTTTTGTGGATAGATAGTCACTGAAGGCATTCTGGAGTACAGCACAGGTGTTCAGTGCTGGTACAGTGATGTGGCCCTTCATATTCCCTTCCATTGGAACAAAACAGCTGGAATTGGCACACTACCTGTTAGCTGCTGTAGAGTAACATGTAGAAATGGTAAAAAAATGCAATGCTAATGGACATAATGCTTCAGACAATGACAGTGACAGACTGTTAAACATGGAAATGTGAATTGAGCATCATCCATTGAACCAACTAGTGTGCAATCTGCTGTCTGAAACAGGATAATGTATTATGACAGCCTGCTATGCAGTATAAATGTCATAGGTAGTTTTCTTTGATTTGCAGGTACAAGTATATGAAGAAGTAGTGGAAGCCATAGAAATGACCGCAGTGGAAAGGAGTACAGTAGGATGCCAAACAAACATCCAGCAAAAGAAAGGCATCAGTGTAGGAGTTCAAGCAAAGTTAGTGGAACAGAATTCTAGACCATGGAAGATGAAGGATGCAGCTGTACAGTTTCCCGAGGATGCAGTGTCATTGTTGATGGACCACACATACTGCAGGAAATCCACACTTGTTCAGACTGAAACGACTCAGTCAGGAACACCAGAAGATCAAGTTTCAAATGATGACAGTGGGCGTAGAGTCAGTGTCAACCCATGTCTTCAACAGGAGGATGATACTTGCAGTGAAGCAGCCACATCTAGCTCAAGTGCCTACATGTCTCTTCAGGTGCAGGCTTGCAGCACTCCAATCAAGCTCGCTCTGGATATGCATAACACAAGTATGCAGAGTGAGTCCTTGGCTTCTCGGACAAATGAGATGGAAAAGGATCCCAATTGGAGCTACCTTTCTGACAGCATGACGACCACTGACATGGAAGACACAGTGGTGGAAGAGGATGAAGCTGAGAAGATGATAAGCGAACCAAAGTTCATTGTTTTTGAGTCTTGCCTTGATTCACTGCTCTTAAAATTGACCTACCCAGAATGCCGAAGTCCTGCTGCAGAAGTGGAAAAGAAAACAAAGTTAGGGTCCTATGTATCTGTGAAGGTATGCTGCATTAGTGGACATGCATTTCTTCAGTGGGAAAGTCAACCAGTTATAGGCCGAATGCCTGCTGGGAACTTACTACTCGCATCTTCTCTTCTATTCAGTGGTGGTACATATGCCCATATTGCACATTTCTGTGCATATTTGGGGCTGGAGTGTATCAGTGAGACAACCTTTTATGCAATTCAAAGGCAGTATTTGTTCCCAGTAATGCAGCATACCTGGATACACCATCAGAATCATATGCTGGCAGATAGTCAGGGGAAGGAAATAAGGTTAGGTGGTGATGAGCGGTGTGATAGTCCAGGATATTCAGCCAAATACTGCTGCTATAGCATGATAGGCCTGGATTCTGGATGTATCATTGATTTTTGCCTTGAGCAGGTTTGCACAGGGGTATCTTCAGTGGCACTTGAGAAGAAAGCTTTCAAGAAGTGCCTGTCAAACTTGCTGTCAAGAAATGTTAAGATAGGTCTTGTGGCAACCGACCGACATCCGGGCATCCGATTTGTGATGCGCAAGGAATTCCCAGCAGTGGATCACCAGTTTGATGTGTGGCATATGGCCAAATGCTTGACAAAGAAAATTACAGATGCTGGCAAAAGGAGATTAAACAGAGAGTTGCTACAGTGGTGCCACAGTGTTTCCAATCACCTGTGGTAGTGTGCTGAAACATGTGAAGGTGATGAAGTTGTACTACAGGAGAAGTGGTTGTCATTGCTCTACCATGTAACAGACCGACACAACTGGAGTGGTACAACAAAGGTTTCATGTTGCGGTCATGAGATGCCAGTGGACGAAGGATATGAGAAGAAGTGGACGGATGAAGATGATGTATGCTACAGTGCACTGAAGAGGATAGTTGTGAATCAAGTTTTTATTAAAGATTTAAAGCAGGTTACCAAGTTCTGCCACACTGGCAACCTAGAGGTGTTCCATGCATTACTGTGCAAATACTGCCCAAAGTTTGAACATTTCAGTTTTGCAGGAATGAAAGCAGGAATAATTTTGGCCATCCTTGATCACAATGAAAACCTGAATCGTTAACAAGCAGTGGTCCGATTCCCTACTCGAAACTCAGCAGCAAAGGGAGAGCTTAGATACAATGTGGTGTATCCAAAGACAAAGCAGGAGTGGGTAGCAAAGCCAATATTTCAGAAACTAAAGTTTGACTACATCTATGACCTGATGATGGACATCATAAAAGCCAAAAGAGGCTTATTGGAAATTCAACCCATGTCAGTACCCACAATTCCAAAGAATATAGCTCAGTGTGAACGTCCTGAGAAGGCACTGGTAATTGAAAGACATATTTCTAGGTTTGGAAAAAATAAAGAGAACCCAAGTTAATATAGTAAAGATAACCGACGTGCTGCGTAAGTACCTTTGGAATCAGAATTCTTCATACCGTACATCGATTTTACTTGTTTCCTCTTAATGATCTGGTTTATGGATGCATACTGGTATTCGAGTGCATTATATGCAAGTGTGTGTGACTCATCAGTTGACATTAAACAGTGATAGCAGGGTTTATTAGCAGTGTAGTGTACTGACTTACTATGATATGATGTAATGTCTATCATGGCCTTACAAGCATGGTTATGTTAGTCTTGTTATCGCAATCAACCTGAAGTCTCTGTCCAGGAGACATGGATGGATCACCACAAGTTTAAATTAACATTATACCTCCAATGTTACATGTCGCATGAAAACCAGTCCTTTCTGGTGCTGAGACCGGAGTCAGATATGTGGTGTAGAAATTGGCTACTAGTAAAGTCCATTGGGCAGGTTATAGTACCTTCACCTAGCAAGGGAAGCTCAGCACAACATGAAGACCATGAGCTTTCTCACTTAGAGGAATGGCAGAGCTTGTGTAGAATGAGTCAGTATGAAACAGTGGCAGTGATTGCTTCTGATTCATATAGGACAGATGAAGAGCTTGATTCACAATGGTTCTCTTCTGCAAAGTCTGTCAGCCACAGACACTACTTCTTGTCTATTCCTTAACAAGCAATTAGCCAGCAGAACTGGTCCCAGACCCGATCCCTGTGGAACAACACTGCTCAGTGGTCTGCCGGAGAAAGTGGGTTTCCATGCTTGCACTTATCGGTATTATATGCATTTGCCAGAGAGTGACCTCCCACACTACTGCAGCCTTACATGCCCGGGTAAGTTTGTGATGCCATGGTGTATGCTAATGCTATACAATAGTCTGTACGCTGTACCCAGTGAGGCCCATGCATTGCTACATAGGCTTGCAAATAAGACAAATCATCCAGAAATGGCTGCAGTCCTTGGGGTGAGTCGAATCGGCAACTGTGGCCAAGTCGCTTTTTCGCAGTGAAAACCAATTGTCCCTGTCCAACAGGCATTGATGGATCAATCAAAGTTGAAATTACCATTTGCCATTCAATTATACAGATTGCAAGCCAAGCAGCCCAATGTGGTGGTCAGACATGAATCTGAATTCTGGTGCCCAACTTGTGTACTCTGTGGGACAACAAAGTCCATTTGCCAGATTATAGTACTGAGACATACCTAGGGGAAGGTCATTACAGCGTTGAGACCATGTGCCTTCTGACTTGCAGGCAAGGCTGACATATGACTGGCGAGTGTGAAACAGAAGAGATATTGATGTCATCTAATCCATATAGGACAGATGACAAACTTGATTCACACAGATTGTCCTCTATAAACATTGTCATCAACAGAACCTACTTTAGGCTTATTACTTAATGAGAAATAGCAGCAAGCAGATTAGGTACCAGGCAAGGTCCATGTGTCACACCACCCCATATTGGTCTGCAGGAGAAGGTGTATTCTCTTAGTTGTACTCTAGGTGTTGGAGTGAGACACATAGGGACCTCACACAGTATTGCCGGCTTAATTGTTGATGGCACGATTGGTGGCAGCTAATGACAGTAGACCTCTAAAAGGTAAGTAGGCTGCACAGAGTGAGGTATAAGACACGCTGCATGGGTATTGAAACCCCAGGTTTCCCAGTCGTTACACTATGACTACACAAAGCTTTTACCAATTCTGGTTACAGCCAATACATGTCTGTCTGTCTGTGTCTCTGTCTGTATGTCTGTCTATGTCTGTGTATGTCTGTGTCTGTGTGTATGTCTGTCTGCCTGTGTCTGTGTGTGTGTCTGTCTGTGTGTGTGTATGCCTGTCTGTGTGTGTGTGTCTGTCTGTCTGTCTGTGTATGTCTGTCTGTGTGTATGTCTGTCTGTGTGTGTCTGTCTGTGTCTGTCTGTGTATGCCTGTCTGTGTGTGTATGTCTGTCTGTCTGTGTGCTTGCCTGTGTATGTCTGTGTGTATGTCTGTCTGTGTATATCTGTCTGTCTGTGTATGTGGGTATGTGTGTATGTCTGTCTGTGTCTGCGTATATGCCTGTCTGCCTCTGTATGTCTGTCTGTGTGTGTGTGTCTCTGTCTGTCTGTCTGTGTCTGTCTGTCTGTCTGTCTCTGTGTGTCTGTCTGTCTGTGTGTGTAAGTCTGTGTCTGTGTGTGTGTCTGTGTGTGTGTCTGTGTGTGTCTGTCTGTCTGTGTATGTGTGTCTGTCTGTCTGTGTGTCTGTCTGTGTCTATCTGTCTGTGTCTGTCTGTTTGTGTGTGTATCTGTCTGCCTGTCTGTGTGTGTGTGTGTCTGTCTGTGCCTGTCTGTCTATGTGTCTGTGTCTGTGTGTGTCTCTGTATCTGTGTGTGTATGTCTGTCTGTGTCTGTGTGTGTGTCTCTGTGTGTATCTGTGTCTGTCTGTATATGTGTCTGTGTGTGTATCTGTGTGTGTGTGTGTGTCTGTGTGTCTGTCTCTGTCTGTCTGTCTGTGTGTGTGTCTGTCTGTCTGTGTCTGTCTGTGTGTATGTCTGTCTGTCTGTGCCTGTGTGTGTGTCTCTGTCTGTGTGTGTCTATCTGTGTGTGTGTCTGTCTGTGTGTCTATCTGTGTGTGTCTGTCTGCGTGTGTCTGTGTGTGTCTGTGTGTGTGCCTGTGTCTGTGTGTCTGTGTGTCTGTGTGTCTGTGTTCTTGTGTGTGTGTGTCTGTGTGTCTGTGTGTCTGTCTGCCTGTGTGTCTGTGTGTGTGTGTGTGTGTGTGTGTGTGTGTGTGTGTGTGTGTGTGTGTGTGTGTGTGTGTGTGTGTGTGTCTGTCTGTGTGAACTGGCTTTGCCCATGTACCAACCCTGATTAAGTTTAAAATGAAAGCATAATCTTTAAAAAAATATAAAATGCAATTACTTAATCAAGCTCTGCCTCCAATTAGATGTGTCTCAATTGTAATTGTGTCTGACCATGAGAACTGTGAGTCCCGATTTGGGAACATTACTAAGCCATTGTACAAAACACCTTGTCTTGTGTTGGACCATGAGAACTGTGACTCCCTATTTGGGAGCATTACTAAAACATTGTGCTAAACACATTGTCTTATATTTTCTAATGTTCTGTAACTTGTGCAATCCATGTAATGTAATATAACTCAAGTAATCTATGTAATTCCGTCTGTTGGAGATTTTCTGCTGACAAAGGACATGAATCCAGTGCAACTATCCCAGTAAACAAGTGTAACATAATTAAACGTTTTTGGCCTCATGCAATTTTGCTATCCTTTGTCTGGATGATTGGTAGCTGACATATATCTATGCATTTACTGTCACGTTGATTCTAAACTGCTTATGTATTACAATGCATTGTGATATTTCAGTTACCATTGTTGATTATTTGTACATTATTATAGTACCATCCAAAGTGTTATTTGTAATTGCAAAAAATGTGAACAGTGAAATGCCTCATTGTATTAATCCTGTGTTATGAACTTGGTGGACATTGTTAAAAGCAGCGACATGGAAATGCTTGTTTTGGGCAGGGCCCAGAGTAGGAATTTCATGTTTGCCCTTTCCTTACACTGGGGCCTTAGCAAGTGACGGTCACAACTGAAGGACATTAGATTTGACATAAGTGGAACAATGGGTTGCAGTTAACATGTACTATAAGTGCTGAAAGAGCAGATGAGCAGTTAGTGAAACATATGTCACTAAGTCGCTATGCGCACTACTTTTTCATGACTTGTGAACAGCTGTATTGGTGTAGACCTGGTGGTTGTGTTGTACTGAGGTCATAATTTGGAGAAACTACGCTAAACTGTTGGTGAGAAGTAATATCACATTAACTGTGGTGGACCATGTGTGCATTGATAAATGGTGTGTGGAGACTGGGTGCTGGCCAGTTCACAATCCTGGTATTAAACAACTGCTCAAACTGCCATGACTGACAAGACATGTCATACAATGTAACAACTCTGTAAACAACTCTCTGGGAATGTATTTAGGACCACAGTGTGCAACATTGACAACAGCACATGCTTTCAAATTGGAATGCATATCAGATCGCTTAGAATATAGAGCAGGTCATTCATATACAATGGGGTAAGTATACAGGCATTAGGAAAGTCAGGTGATTGATCTTAAAATTTGCATGCGTCCATCACTAGAGAATGTAAATGTGTATTGAAAGTGTGATTGCTGTGTGGTAGCATTACAGACTGTGTCCGAGTGAATGATGCAACAGTGTAATGGCACTTGTTGTTTGGCAGCTGCAGTTTTACGGACTGGTCTTTGAGGACAGAAGTGAGATATACATAATGCATAAATGGCAAGAGGAAGCATGTTTGGGGTAGCATGCGTAGCTGCAGGAGTGTTGTGATAGTGGTGAGATGAATGGATCTGGCTGCAGCTGCAAATAATGTTGTGGTGTGAGTGGACCTCTGTGAGGCTGGCTACCATGTAGTGGTACAGAGGCTTGTCACGATAGTGCAGTATGCAGTAGTTTCTGCATATGCACATTGTAAACAAAAGCCAGCTTGTGAATACATCGTGTAAGTACTGCCTTTTGACTGCTGCTATATAGTTAGGTGTATGCATTCATCTTCTCCTGTATTGACAGATATTGGACAACAACAGGCAGGTTGGGATGTCACGTGGTGCTATGATGTGGATAATGCTAGCTGAAGAATGGATGAACATGAGAAATGAGTGGTGGCTGCTGTATTTTACAGGGTGTGAAGAGACTGGATTGCTGTCCCGAAAATACTAAGGTAAGAAGCTTACATCAAACTCTTGTGCAAACACATGGTTCATCTAGTCAAACAGTTTGATACTGCCTGATAGAGGAATTGGACATTGCAATGGATAATTTAGATCTGCCTTATGCAAGATATGCAAGGCAGCAGTTAAGGGACTACAGTACAAAGTCAGACCATTGAGATGGCACCATTTTGAGCTTTTACTCCGGGACGCCACTGGAAACATAAATAGTGTGCCCAGTCAAACTAACCAGGTAAACAACCGGATAATAAAATATTTGCTGCAACTTGCTAAGAAAGAGCAAACCTCTACAGATAGCCAGTAAAGTGAATCAAACCAAAAAGCCAGAGAATCATGGAAATTTGTTTTTACAGGAAAAAATCGTAATTACATCTGATAACAGGTCATGTTACATTTCAATATGTTTATTTTATTCAGTAGTAGTGTAGTAACACCGATGTTTGGAAACACAAAAATTTGGTATGCATACTTGTACATTCTGCACGGCAAATGATGCTTAGGTGGTGTATCGCTTGCATACTTCTCTGTTGTGTTTGCACCAGATACTGCTAGTGTGCAGTGCATGAACAGAAAGATTAAAACATTACCCTGGTATCAGAGGTGGCAGTGCAACATATTCATAGTGGCTTAACATGAGAGTAGCTCTAAGCAAGCACCATGTGAAACCTGAACAAGCACGTAGAATTATTCAGTGCAGCTTCCACACCTTAAGTCTGAAAATGAATTCACATACTCACATGAACAGGAGTAGCTGCATATTGATGGCCAAAGCTGTATGGGCATGTCGGGTGGTTACTACACTGCAAAATTGGTATGTAATGGTGGGGATATTTGGAAGGCATGAGCAAACACACCAGTATATTATAGCCATAACACCAATTGAACTGGAGTCTGGCAAATAGATTTAGTAAGGGATTTTGTTCATGCACAAATATTTCAACAGTGATTCTTTGCAGTGGCATCCATTATCTGATTCAAGGTAAATTAATCTTGATATCCTTTATTTAAAAAAAAAATAAAAAAATGTACTTTTTTATAAGTGACTACTGGACACAAGAAAAAGGAAGGGAAAATATAGCACTGTGGTTTGTATGTACAAAGACAAATCCAGGGACACTGCAAAAGGTTTATTTTGCAAACCAACCAGTGGAGTAAAAACATATGTAGGCAAACACTGCATACCAACACACTTTGCACATGTAAATCTCAATTTTTAACAAGGTGGAAGCATGAAGTGATACCTTAACACTTACATTAATAAAGATCTAAACTGGTTAATAGTATAAATGTTTTATTTAGCTCCTTGGTGCAAGACCTTACAGGAGTTGCTACATAAACTGGATGCAAATGCAGTCAAGTAAGGCCATGGCTATAGTGCAGCAAAAAAAAAAGTCCCCTCTAACAAAGGAAATGCTAGAGCAAAGATTAAATTACATGAGTCAAGCACCCTGCTGAGATCTGCCAATGAATGGAATTACCAGGTCAAATTACCCTCAGGGCTTTTACAGCTAGGGAGGGGAGAAGTAAATGGACTGGAATTCATTGTCTCACAAATTAGTGCCATTTAAACTAAATTAGAAAAAAAGGCAGCAGTAAACAGCACTTTGAGTGTGTTCTGTGGCATTTGCACTGTTTCTGTTTTAAGTAGTCATTCAGCAGCAGGGAATGTTACTTACACTGTTCTATTTTACTCAGTACTTTGTACGCATGCAACATCTATGAAATGACAGGAGCTTTAGGCAAACGGAGGCCTGCATGATGTAACATTTGTGAGCCAAACAATGATTTCTGGGATACTGAATGGCAACCGGAGTTATCCAAACCACGTCAATATGCTGGCCTCCAGGTGGTCAGAGTGTGGAATTACATATAAAAATATTTAAAATCCTGTAAATAATCCCAGAGTGCTGTTAAAGTATAGGAAACATCATGCCATGATGTTTTAAACATATTTTTTGTGTCTGTTGGTGTGGTACTCCTTTAATAGATATAAAATCATTAAGTTCAGGCTCTCTAACAGCATCAGTTAGTATCTGCCAGTATGTTTCCCTTTTACCCAAAGATGCCATATTATTACCACCCCGGGGGATATTTGAAGCATGATCAATAATAGCAAATTTAAAATTATGAGCATCTCCACATCGATCAATGTGTCTAAATAGGCATTATTGCCATCCTTAGTCCTAATACTATATAAATGATCGTATATCCTCTTTTTAAAAAGACGTTCAGTCTTGCCTATATGATATGCTATATAGTATAGCAGTCTTTTTAAAAAGAGGATATACAATATCACTAAGCATATTCTCCATGGATAGATGTAGTTACATAACTAGCATGGAGAATATGCTTAGTGATATTCAGTTTTACGGTTGAATAGTCCCTAGTCAGGTTGAAAGAATTATTAATAAAATTTCTGTTTCACTCTTGGATTTTTTATGTAAAGGAATGATTACTGTTGAATTGCATAACTTTTTTTCAGTTAATAATCCTTTAATACCTAGTATACAAGGGATGCCTAAAATACACAAACATCCCACCTGCCCACCTATGAGACCTATTGTTGCTGGAAGGGGTTGGGTTACAGAACCCATCTCCTTGTACTTAGAATCTAGGCTTAGGCCGATAGTTAATACATATCCACACATACTGAAGGACACTAAACAATTTTTGTTAATGCTTTATGATAAAATGTCGAGCTTACCATCTGATTTACCATACTGGTTGGTTACATTGGATGTCCAATCTTTATTCACCACCATCCCTAATGATGAGGGTGTTGAATGTGTGCGGAGGTGTTTACAGGTCAATCATGGGTTACTTGAATCATCTATTGACGTAATGTGTGAGTTATTACAACTTGTTTTGGCCAATAACATCTTTACCTTTAATAATAAGGTTTACATTCAGAAAGATGGCGTAGCTATGGGCACTTCGTGTGCTAATAGCTACGCCAACTTGGTGATGGCTGATTGGGAGAGAGACATAGTTTTTTTGAGATGGAGTATTTTAAGAAGTTTGTTGTGTTCTACGTACGTTTTGTAGATGACCTCTTTTTGGTATGGACAGCCGGTGAAAATGACCTATTGAATTTTTTGGAGCAGGTCAATTCACTGACTTCTTATTTGAAATTCACTATGACAGCATCGAAGATTATGGTCCCATACTTAGAAGTATTTGTAGACAGGCTTCCTGATGGCTTGTTGAACACAGGGGTATATAGGAAATCCTGTTATAGGAATTCCTTATTACATAGGACTAGCATGCACCCCAGGTTTGTCTTTAAGAATATAGTGAGAGGACAGGCAATGTGAGTTTCACGTCTCAACCCCACTGAAACGGGTTTTCATAATGAGTTGACCAATCTCCAGCAACAATTGTCTGATAGGTCGTATAGTTTGCAGGAAATAGAGGAAGGTTTTTTGGGAGTTGATGCCCTTAGGAAAGATAGAGCATTGCCATATTTTGCAATAAGAAATGAGATAACTAATGCAGTGAATGATATACCAGGTGGGTCAGTAATATTAAATCAAGAAACTAGAGTTTCTATATATTATACTCAAGATGTTAAAGCTATAGAAAATATTTATTCTAAGTATTGGGATGTATTAACATGATATAGTGGGCCATGCACCAAGGTTTACATATAAGAATCGTCTTAACTTATATAGGATGTTGTGTAGTTCAGATAGAATAAACAACCACTCCCTATCAAATCTTACCACTGGTGCAACTAAACCCTGTCAGAATTGCAACTATTGTTGCTTGATCGATAGTACAGCAATGTTTGTACATCCAGTTACACAACATTGTTTTTATTTTTATCCTAGGGCTAACTGTGATACTAGGCATATTGTCTACATTGCCACCTGTAGGTCTTGCCCAGCGTTTTACGTGGACAAGACCGACAGAAGCTTAAGGATAGAATTAGAGAACATTAATATAATATTCGGATTAAATCAGTCAGAAATGCCCTCTCAAAACATGTTTTAGAAATGTCTATAGAACACACTTTTAAGTTTCTTGTGATACAAGTTAATAAACCCACCATTAGGAGAGGTGATGTCATGAATTTCACAGAACAGAGTGAAACTAAATGGATTATTAGGCTGAGAGCAGATAGGGTGCCTGGCCTGAATGACAGGGTACCTCTGAGACCTATGTTGAAGGGAAGGAGACTTAGGGTATAGTATGTAGTAAATCTGATGAACTACTATGTTTATTAATTTAGTCAGTGCGATACTTGTGTTTATGCCTATTTTTAAGATTTTATTGTTTTTAAATGAATTATCTAGATATGTTTTTAATTGCAGTAAATGAAATGTATTTTATATATATGTTGTGTTAAATATCCCCTATTATATTCTGCTGGCGATATTATCACTTGTATAAGTATTTATGCATTTGAATATTTAATTAATTTATAGGATGGGATGTCATGGTCAAGAGAGTATTTATTGGGTATTTTGAATTTATTACTTTTTTGGCTTGAAGAAGCCCAGTCGGGTGAAAGCACTTGCCATGTTTATGATAAATAAATAAGGAGTTATTATATCTGGAGTCCGTTTTCATTCATGGTGAAGTGAAAACTGCCTTGCATCAATTCTGTTGAGAACCATATATGTGGATTGTTTTACTCTGCAGATCAGCGTTCCTGTGTCTGTGCTTGACCTTTATTTTATTCACTATTTTACATAGGAAGTCAGACTTTTGGGCTGCAGCGTTTAATGTTCTATTGATTATTTTTGCTGTTCGCTGCCCGATAGTCATGGCAGAGCCTATTCCACACAATGTCAAGCTGCCCTATAATCCTGAGAGTAATGGTCGGAACCTGAGTAGGTTAGAGAGTTGTGTATCCGGAGATGAGAACCCGTTACTTGCATATGACGTGGTACGCAATCCTATAGATGAATCAACAGTTGAAGCAAACTGTAGTGGCTTGTCCACTCTTATGAACCAGCTAGAAGTGGACTTTATGAAGTTGAAAAGAATGCAACTTCAACACCAACATTTCAAAGTTTGCATCGCTCGTAAGATTATACCGAGGGGTTTGCGGATTTTGAAGATGCCGACAACAGGTACATTGTATCCAGGCCTTTTATACAAATGGCAACAAGTTAATATTGACACTAGTCTTCGTTACATGATGTTACTTAATGAATACGTCTGTCCAGAGGAAGTTGCTTTATGGGCTCGTATTAGAGAACAACAACATTTTATTATTGAAACGTATCCAGTAGTAGTGGTTGACAAGAGTTTTGCGAGACTGCTGGATAATTTGTTCTTATTTGAAAAGAAATTGTTGGAGCAAAAACAGAATAAAATTCGAAGGGACACTACCGATTTTAGGAAAGGTCATGTGTTTACTTGCCGAGAACTGAGTTTGAGAAGAATGGACAAGGGAGGGTGGTTCATAATGTATCAAAAATGAAAGGTGATTCACGAGTAGTATGCAATGAAGGGACCATTTTTCCTGTTAAATCTGTCAAAGGGGATGACCGGTTGGGTAGTGATGGTAGAAATGTTATTGTCACTACAGCAATTGTACACCATGAGAATGAAGTGAATGAAATTTTGCAGTCACCCATGACAACACCAGATGTAGGGAGTGTTAATGGAAGTCCTAATACACAACAGACGGAGTTAGTTACGGGCCTTAACCTGCCTGTTAGTACATCCAATAATTTAAATAGCAATGACGTGTCAGTGAGAAGGAAGGTTAAAAATAATTTAAATCATGGTAATTTAGGTCCAGCAGGCCCTGCTCCTTTCCCCATCTCAGAATTTCGGAGAGGAGGGAGGGACAGATCCATGAGCAGGGGGAGACAGAAAAGAAGAATGACGGAAGAGGATTATGTGGGACCAACATTAAAGAAAATGTGGGAGAAAACCACAAGTCATTAATATGGAATATATCTAATAGGCATCTAACACAGGATGAAATTGATGTTTCAGAGAGGGGACTTACCTTTATACCCTCTATTAGGAGTGACATAACTGACTCAGTGATGGATGTTAAACTTTTTGCTCGTAACATACAATTAAAATTGGCAATTTTACATCTGCCAATCCAAGACAGAATTTTAGTAAACCTAGTATGTATGTACCCAATCTGCACCCATTGATAGATGCCTTTACGAAACTTGTTGAGGAAGATCTACACAAACATGATATGAGTAATAGACATAGGAAATGGTATGGTAATTTGCATCCTAAACAAAGAACAGCATTGAAAGCACTTAAAAGTGACTCCAATGTTGTTATTAGACCAGCAGACAAGGGATTTCCCATTGTTGTTATGGATAGATGTAGTTACATAACTAGCATGGAGAATATGCTTAGTGATATTCAGTTTTACTGTCGAATAGTCCCTAGTCAAGTTGAAAGAATTATTAATAGAGTTTCTGTTTCACTCTTGGATTTTTTATGTAAAGGAATGATTACTGTTGAATTGCATAACTTTTTTTCAGTTAATAATCATTTAATACCTAGTATAAAAGGGATGCCTAAAATACACAAACATCCCACCTGCCCACCTATGAGACCTATTGTTGCTGGAAGGGGTTGGGTTTCAGAACCCATCTCCTTGTACTTAGAATCTAGGCTTAGGCCGATAGTTAATACATATCCACACATACTGAAGGACGCTAAACAATTTTTGTTAATGCTTTATGATAAAATGTCGAGCTTACCATCTGATTTACCATACTGGTTGGTTACATTGGACGTCCAATCTTTATTCACCACCATCCCTAATAATGAGGGTGTTGAATGTGTGCGGAGGAGTTTACAGGTCAATCATGGGTTACTTGAATCATCTATTGACGTAATGTGTGAGTTATTACAACTTGATTTGGCCAATAATATCTTTACTTTTAATAATAAGGTTTACATTCAGAAAGATGGTGTAGCTATGGGCACTTCATGTGCCAATAGCTACGCCAACTTGGTGATGGCTGATTGGGAGAGACATAGTTTTTTTGAGATGGAGTATTTTAAGAAGTTTGTTGTGTTCTACGTACGTTTTGTAGATGACCTCTTCTTGGTATGGACAGCCAGTGAAAATGACCTATCAAATTTTTTGGAGCAGGTCAATTAACTGACTTCTTATTTGAAATTCACTATGACAGCGTTGAAGATTATGGTCCCATACTAAGACGTATTTGTAGAGAGGCTTCCTGATGGCTTGTTGAACACGGGGGTATATTGGAAATCCTGTTATAGGAATTCCTTATTACATAGGACTAGCTTGCACCCCAGGTTTGTCTTTAAGAATATAGTGAGAGGACAGGCAATGCGAGTTTCACGTCTCAACCCCACCGAAATGGGTTTTCATAATGAGTTGACCAATCTCCAGCAACAATTGTCTGATAGGTCGTATAGTTTGCAGGAAATAGAGGAAGGTTTTTTGGGAGTTGATGCCCTTAGGAAAGATAGGGCATTGCCATATTTTGCAATAAGAAATGAGATAACTAATGCAGTGAATAATATACCAGGTGGGTCAGTAATATTAAATCAAGAAACTAGAGTTTCTATATATTATACTCAAGATGTTAAAGCTATAGAAAATATTTATTCTAAGTATTGGGATGTATTAACATGATATAGTGGGCCATGCACCAAGGTTTACATATAAGAATCATCTTAACTTATATAGGATGTTGTGTAGTTCAGATAGAATAAACAACCACTCCCTATTAAATCTTACCACTAGTGCAACTAAACCCTGTCAGAATTGCAACTATTGTTGCTTGATACAGTACAGTGATGTTTGTACATCCAGTTACACAACATTGTTTTTATTTTTATCCTAGGGCTAACTGTGATACTAGGCATATTGTCTACCTTGCCACCTGTAGATCTTGCCCAGTGTTTTACATGGGCAAGACCGACAAAAGGCTTAAGGATAGAATTAGAGAACATCAATATAATATTCGGATTAAATCAGTCAGAAATGCCCTCTCAAAACATGTTTTAGAAACGTCTATAGAACACACTTTTAAGTTTCTTGTGATATAAGTTAATAAACCCACCATTAGGAGAGGTGATGTCATGAATTTCAGTGAACAGAGTGAAATTAAATGGATTATTAGTTTGAGAGCAGATAGGGTGCCCGGCCTGAATGACAGGGTACCTCTGAGACCTATGTTGAAGGGAAGGAGACTTAGGGTATAGTATGTAGTAAATCTGATGAACTACTACGTTTATTTATTTAGTCAGTGCAATACTTGTGTTTATGCCTATTTTTAAGATTTTATTGTTTTTAAATGAATTATCTAGATATGTTTTTAATTGCAGTAAATGAAATGTATTTTATATGTATGTTGTGTTAAATATCCCCTATTATATTCTGCTGGCAATATTATCACTTGTATAAGTATTTATGCATTTGAATATTTAATTAATTTATAGGATGTGATGTCATGGTCAAGAGAGTATTTATTGGATATTTTGAATTTATTACTTTTTTGGCTTGAAGAAGCCCAGTCGGGTGAAAGCGCTTGCCATGTTTATGATAAATAAATAAGGAGTTATTATATCTGGAGTCCGTTTTCGTTCATGGTGACGTGAAACCTGCCTTGTATCAACTCTGTTGAGAACCATATATGTGGATTGTTTTACTCTGCCGATCAGCGTTCCTGTGTCTGTGCTTGACTTTTGTTTATATTTTTGTTTATATAGTTGTGCTGCATCTATTAATTGTAACTTTTACAGCATTATAAGTTATATTCAGCTTCTCACTAGTTTATAGAAGACTTTTTAGAATGTATTTTTAGGATGTATTTTTTAGAACGCATTTTATAGGATGTGTAATTATTAGTACATGAAATTAAATATAATATATGAATAACTTATAGAATGATGACTGTGCATATTGCATATTGTATATGTATTTGCAGAAGCAATTTTGATGTTATATATATTATTTTAGCTAATGTCACTTTAAATTTGGAATGAAGGTTAGTATTTTGTGCCAAAATGTTTTTAAATATCAGGCATTTGTATGGTAAAGTGTTCTGATGAAGTCCACTATTTTGTGGATAAAAGCGCTAAACGAGGATGTGTAGCATTATTTTTTTCAATAAATTTAGATTTTTTACTTCTTTGGTCCGAGCTTTGGCTTTACTATAGGAACAGGTACAGCTTGCCTTCCTGCTCCAGCAGTTTTGTGTGTTCCTTATGTTGTTGTTGGCTGTTTGCTGGTTTCCTTCTTGTCTTTTACCTGTGAGACTATTCACATTCCAGGATAATAAGGAAAGTGTCATCATTTTGATATGAGGTTATATTATTCCCACCCGTTATATATGACATCTCTATTTAGATGTCTGTTTCCAGCTTTTGTGATACACACACCCACGAATGGTAGGTCGATTTCTTATACAGTTGTTTCTTGTCCTGCCCATTTGACCCTATGCCACATGCTACAAGACTTTTTGTTTTAAATAAAACTCTCAAACAAAAAAAAAAGCAGACATACTCCAGAGCACCCCATAACTTATTAACTTAATACAAACACACAAAACTATGTACATCTTCAAAAATAAAGTTTAACCCTCCTAATAGGAACAATTGTCCTATATAGGCGGCTGTGTCACACAGGTATTGTCTAACCTAATGTTAAGGTTATCCATGCTAAGACATATGTTACTGCTTGTGTTCCTACTTACACTAATTGCTGTTTGTTCTTGCATGCCTTCAGAAAGCATTAACTCAAAGAACTAGTTCTCTGGCTTTTTATTGCCCTATAATCCATCTTGTATCCATGGAAACATAAGCAAAAATATAGCCTTCAGCTTCAGGCTTCTAAAGGCATAATGAACATTTATTACTAAAAGAAAACGTTTCACTGCATTCAGTATTTTCTTATATACTTTTTCCAATTAAAACTTGCTGTTAGATTAAGCGAAGGGTCTTAATTCAGACATTCACCTATGCAAAATAAAGAGAAACTATATCAGCTATACATATATTATGATCTGTTTATTTTCATATCCCACCCCACCTTAGCAACTCAAAATTACAGCCTATTAACTTAAACATGATTTTGTCCAGCTTTTTTTCTCTTTTTGCATTGTATTGCACACATTGCTTAATATTAAAAAGGAAAGAAAAAGTCATCTGTCACATGCAACAGTATCTGAAAATGCTTTACTATATAAGATTTAGTATATATCATGAAAAGTTTTATAGAAATACTGTTAAGAACAGAAATAATTTTCTTATAGTTACCTTTTTCTTTCCTCTTCCCATTCTATTAGTGTTCAAACATTAATGACATAAAGTGGGACAAAAGCCTTTTATCCCCCCCCCTCAGATTTAAAAAAAAGGTCAACAAAAATCCATTTCCACTTTTTCTTGTACAGCCATATTTCACAAATGTGACTGATGTTTTGTAATCCCACATTCATTCACTAACTTCTGTGTTGATGGTCTTCTTCCTGTTCATCTATGTCTCCCAACCCCAGACTGCAGTTCAATTCCAAGGAACTCCTGAATCTTTTAGTCAACTCCTATGCTTTTTTCTGTTTCTCAAACATTTTTCTTTGGAACACTGTTAAAGGTTTCACCAACAAAGTCTCTCTATGAGTTTTAATGTCAGAAGAATGAGAAGTCCCTCTCTGATTGATGATGTCTTACTTTCTTTGACAAACATTTGTATTTCTTCCTTAGCCTGTTCTGCATCAAAAAATGAATTCAATCCTCCAGGAAAAAATATTCTCAAGACAGCTGGATAGGGCAGCTTGAATCACAAATGTCACTAGACATTCCCTGACTGCTGGGGTATATTTACTTCTTTTCTGCCTGGTGTACAGTAAATAACCATTTTCCACAAAATTCTACTGTCGCCAACTTTTAATATTTTGCATTTCTGCCACAGTTTTGTCAGGACCAGCTCTTTCTGCTGGTAAGATTCCATCTTTATTAATACAGAATTTGGCTGTTTTCTCATGGCCAGGTTTGGAGCATACATACAATGTACACTTTCAGTTAACACATGCTACTGTGGAATGCCAGCCCAGTTCCTTATTTGTGCTTTCATAAAATTAATATAGTCTGTTTCTTCCAGTTTCTCTGGTACAGCAGAAAATCCTAGGTTTTCCCAGTATGCTCTGTCCTCTAAATCTACAGTTCGTTGAAACAGTCTCATACTCAGCCAGTCTTTTATTCATTTCATCCTCTGGTTCTTGCAGTTTTATCAGTTCATCTGGGTACCTGCTTAAAGCTTCCTTCCATCTTTTCCAATCTTTTATTTGAGTTGATATACGTCAATGTTTTGTTTATTTTAAGCAGCTCTGAGCACATTCAAATTTTTTCCCCTAAAATACTGGAAGCCATGTCTTGCATCAAAGCTGGAGCTTGAACTTCTTTTTGCTGAACAGCTGCAGGACTCTTCCCAGTCATTGTTTCTTCTTCACCTTTTCTATATGATTTTCTTTCGGGCTCTCTTAGTTTTTTATTTTTTTTTGCTGGCATCCAGTCTGTGTATTTACTACCCAGTAACTAAATTTACTAAAAGTGTCAGACTTCCAGGCCCTTAAGCTCAGTTTCTTTTTTCACAATGGGAGAGCTGAAGTTAAGCTGCTGATCATTGTGCCACTCTTAGAAATCCAGTGTCAAAGAAATGTTAGCAGTGATTCAGACCTTAAAAGTTCTTCACTGCCTCTGGTCTCCAATTCCCCTTTTATTGGTGGCAGACAACATCAGAGGCATGTGGTACCTGAAGAAACATGGGGGTACAAGGTCATACCCACTTTACCAGTTGGCAATGATTACCTGGGAACTAGCCTTACAGCATTCTCTGATGCTTCAGGCCTCATACATCCCATTAGAGCAAATCATAGTGGCAGAATGATTAAGCAGATCCAAGCTGGACCCTCATGAGTGGAAACTAAGGACAGAGGTCTGCCTGGACTTGGTCTAGATATGGAGAACACTTTAAATAGCTCTGTTCACATCCTTTCAAAACAGGCAGTTGGAAACCATCTGTCTGAGACATACTTGCAGTCTTGTTTGTGGGACAGAAATATTCCCTTGGACTGGAATGCTCTTTTATGCATTTCCACCCTTTTTTACTTAAACTCAAGGTACTTCTGAAGGCTCACAAAGAATTACCAAAGATCATTGTGGTGACTTCCTTTTGGTCCAGACAAAGTTGGTTATCCCATTTAATGGAACTAGCCAAAGGCAATTACCACAAGCATCTGCATACTAGCTAGAATGTTCTGACAATAAAATAAATAAAATAAATGCATTCCTTGAATGAAAATAAGGAATGTGTAACACATCTAGTGCATCTGTCTCTGTCAGAATACAGCTGGGTAGCTGTCTTTAGGGATCGCCATGATTTAAACATTTCTTTTCATAGTGTACAGCTGCAGCCATATCACTCTATGGCAAAGTGTTGCTGCAGCCTTTTGGTTTCAGTGATGTAGATCACAGGGATATGTCTCGCGAGCTACACACTGGAACCCACTGCAGATATTGAAGGAGGCAAAAAATATACAACTAGAAAATCTTATATTTAACAGTGGTAGAGGTTTTCTATGTGGTGCCTAACTGATGTCAGATGGCCCAGTATGGTGCCTATCCCTCTGATTTTAAAATAGTTGTGTGATCTACTCAACAATGGTTTATCTTAAGCATCTATCAAGGAGCATCTTGTAGCCATATCAGCTATCTGCCCATAGATCTCCCTCTATCATCTCTTTTTATGGTCAATCAGTATATGAAAGGAGTGTTGCACTTGAGACCCCATCAAGACCAAATTCTGCCTCTTTGGAATCTCAACTTTGTTCTTGAAAAATTGACCTTATCTCCTTTTGAACTGTCTTTTAAGCTGATTTGAGGTTCCTTACTTAGAAAAATATTTTGCTTATTACCAGTGGTTGCTGGTGACTTCAAATTAAAGGGGAGCTGCAGGAGACAGCTGAATAGGTGGGGCCAATGGGAGGGGGTGTGGTCAACTAGAACAGGGTGGAGCTATGCTCAAAACCACAACAACTGGAATTTTACTTAAATACGCTGCCCTGGGTGCCGAACCTGAGAGTCCAATCAAGACAAAATGAAGTGTAGAAGAAAAAAATATTTCAATGCATTGGCTACATGACAACTTACTTAATATCTAGATGGAAACACAAAGGTTGTGAGGCATGAAAAAATAAATTACTTTTTAAGTACATTACTGGAATGTCAGTCAAAATCAAGTATAAAAAAAAAAAAAAACACTTCTCCTTGCACTGCAGTTCTAATTATAATTTATATTCAGCTTTATAAAACTATCAAGTAACATGCTAAAAGGAGCAGTCTCTGTGATACCCCCACTTGTAAAAATGTTCCTTATCCAAAAAGACCTGCTGCCTAACAACTATCTACTTGTTTCATGGGGAAGACATGATCAAAGTAAAAAATGAACAGCAAACAAGAAACAAGCTCAACATAAATTGCTTAAAGGATTACTGCACAGGTTATGGACTAGGCATGATAGATTAGCATTCTGTTTAGTTTACTGGTAAAGTCTGCAAAGATGACTGCAAGTCTCCAACAAATGTAATGACCTTCTGAAAATACTGTAATCCTGTCCTTTATTACAAATACTGTCACATGAATTCAATATCTAAGGCTTATACGCTATCTAGCTATGTAAATATTCTCTGCATGGCAACAACGAAAAGGCTTTCAATGTTTGTAATTCTTTAATAGTATGCTTATTAAAGCTTACTTGCATCTTACAATCTCCGACAAGAGTACCTGATTGTCATTAAAGCATTGCTACTTAAACACAGAGCCACACAGAACTGCGACAGCATGCATTTTTTGAATAATAAGTATAAATCAACAGTATAAAAATATGACGGAAAACCAGAACATTCTGCAAAATCAAGGACAGATGAAAAGCCATGGTTGTACTTGTGGTCTACCTTGGATGGAGGAATACTCTGCAGACTTACACTGCATAACTGCTCCTTGCCTTGCTTGGACACATCCAGAGCCACTACAGTGGGGAGTGTGGTGCAACAAGCATGTCACAATTTGAAATGTCTGTGGCTGACAGTGATGGCTCTGACACTCATACCTCTCAACCTCAGAGCAAGAAATCTGGACAAAGCCATACATAGAAGTGGGACACAGGCCAAAAAATAAGGAAAATTTTTAAATATTGCTCTTATAAACTTAGAAAAATAATAGAATAGTAGTAGGTCTTGCATTAGTATGAATTTTCTGAAGGGTATGAAATCTGTAACTCAAATGTCTGCCATTATTTTCTAACTTCAATCTTTAATGATTTGCCACTAATTTGCCAGAAAATCACAATTTTATGAAAAACAGACCAAAAATGTGATGCAAAAATATAAAATTGCCACACAATACAGATGGGAACCTGTCAAAGAAGGGACACCTTTTTAATATTAGTACTGTTAGCTTAAGCAGCTGACAAAATAAGAGAATCTACATGCATTTCTGAAATAAAAGTAATCTATAACTCTGATCATTACAGTTATATATAATTGTAAACCATCCATGTTTTCTTCCAAAAATTGCCATTTTGCGGAGAGATTATTAGGGAGAGAGCAACATTTTGAGCTGAAATTGGGGATAGTTGAGAGGTTTGGATATTCCTAATTCTATAAAGCGATTTATTTGCATGTACCTCTCAACCTCTTAATGCAGGAAATCTGGACAAGACCAAATATATTGCGGGAACATACAAACAGTACAAATTGCTCTTGTATAAACTTAAGACAGTTGACAGAATAAAAGGTCTTGCTTTAGCATGCATTCTTCTGAAGGTTATAATGTCTGAAACTCAATGTCTGTCATTATTTAGTGACTTCATTCCTAAATAATTTTCCAGAAAACCACAAATTTTATGAGGAACAAACCAAAAATAAGAAGCAAAAATCTATTCATTCTGCAAAAATCTGGACAGTTGAGAGGTATAGTTCAGCAGGGGCTATCTGAGTTTGCTGCCCTTTCCTCCTCACAAAATCATGGTCGAATGGAGCCTCCCCTCTGCAGCCATTCCAATGTCCCATTCCTTGATTATTTTGCCCCATTTACCATAAACACTGTAATGTGCATACTGCTTTACTTCTGCAATGATTTGGATTTCATTTGAAAGTTTTATTTTGCATTTTACAGCACAAACCCTAATAGATATCTACTAAGCAATGCAGTTTCACAATGAAAATAGACTTAGCATTAAAACTTCTCTGCCCTTGAAACTCACATTCATTGAAACAGCATTGAAACCCACATTCAAAGAAAATACATTTTGCCAGTGGCAGATAAAGATTAACTTTGGGCTGTTTTCAAATCGTAGGCCCCTTGAACACGAAACATACACATGCTCTTTGATACACCTTCCTGATTGTATTAAATTATATTCCTTGTACAATTCAGTACAGTACAGTTGTTAGAGGGCATTTTAAATTTATTGTTTTGAACATTTTTCCAGTAAACAATAAAACAAAATGCATGCACCAATAATGACAAAACTGCTCAATTCAGAACATTGCCATCATAAAAGTCTACTCAAACTTCTACAGTCCACCAGTATCAGTAAATATGCACAATCTCTGAAGAAGTAAAAGTCATCTAAATAATTCCATATTAAAGAAATCTGTAACTAATGAAGAGGTTGCTGCTAGCACACAACTTTATATAAAGTGCCTGTTGCCCTTGAGGAATAAATTGCCTATGTTGCACTAAAAAAACGATAAGCTGGTAATATCGCAATAGGGAATGGATGGCAAACTGATAACAGATTCATAGTTACTAGGTTTCTTCTCCAGAAAGGACTGTAGCATCCACCCCCTTTACAACACAGTACAGTATCAGCAATGAGTTTACCTACTGTGGGAGTAGACCCACAGCCTTCTGTATCAACAGTAAATACACTACGTGTTGTGTTATTAACAATGCAAACCAACTCAGCATAAGCAGCACTAAACTTTTATTCCCCTACAGATCCCAGCGCCTTGTAAAATCTACTCGACACTCAGCTGTATCTCTGGACTTTGCAGCACAAGAAATCTGGAAAAAGCCAACATTTATTGGGGGGGGGGGCAAAAGCCCAAAACCCAGGGACACATTTTAAACATTGCTTGTATAATGTTGGAAAATTGCTAGAATAAAATGCTGTGTTACGACCATACATTTCACTGCCAAGTCTTGAACCCAGGGGGCCCTGTGCAAAACAGTCAGAGAAACATACCACTATGCCACATCAGCTGTTTTGTGAAAGAGAGGAAGACTGAAACTTAAATGAATTAATGAATTTAATTTAATGAATTCAGTTCTCACCATAGCTGTCAACCTCTTAGCACAAAACACCTGAACAAAGTTACAAAGCCAATAATGCGGGAATACAGCCCCCAAATATATTCAGTGAATTCAGTTCTCACCACAGCTCTCAACCTCTTAACAAAAAACACATGGACAAAGCCAGTAATGGGGGAATACAGCCCCCAAACATATTCAGTGAATTCAGTTCTCACCATAGCTCACTCAACCTTAGCACACAAAACCTGGACGAAGCCAGTAATGGGGGAATACAGTCCCAAAAAAGGGACAGACTTCAAATATCCATGTTATAAACTTAGAAAATTGCTAGAATAAGAGGTTTTGTGTTACCATGCACTTTCTGAAGAATATGAAGTCTGAAATTCAAATGTATTTATTTTATTTTATTTTACATTCATTAACTGGGAAAGTCCGACTGGAACAAGGTCCATTTACAGCGGAGGCCCGGGGAGAAAAGCTCCATAAACATAACAGCACAAGTACAACAAATGACAAAAAAATTGCAGTATAGTGGCATATATACAATCAGAGCCACATGCCTGTTATTTTTATTTAACATTTTTTAACCAGGAAAGTCTGACTTAACAAAAGCCAGTTTTCAGCAGAGCAGGGAGAAACACTCCAGACACATCCATGTCTTTGTAAGACGGGGGGATATACAGACTCCACACAGAAGGCACCCCAGCCAAGGATCAAACCAGAGAACCTGTAGCTGTTAGACAACAATGCTACCAGTGCACCACTGCACTACTGACTTTGCAAGGCAAGGAAAAACAAACATACAGAAACCACAGATTTTATGAGGAACAGAACAAAGATGAGGCAAAAATCTGAAAACATTTTACAAATGGTGGTGGGTAGGGAATTCAGGCCCTTGCCAACTGCACCCAAGGTACAGGGTTGAAGCCTGAGTATTCTCTACCCACCACCATGTGTTCTTTCTAGCCACCAGTAGATAGCAGCTGGGTCATTGCACACACACACACACACACACACACACACACACACACACACACACACACACACACACACACAAAACTGCTGACTGACAGCCCATTTAACATTCCATTAAGGCAGTTAATTTTAAGGAATGTTGAAACCTGTTTTCCAATAAACATATAAACAAATGTCCCAGGGCCAAAATAGAATTTTTGCAATTATACATAAACTTCCAGAATGCAAGTCAATCTTTCTCTAAGTATAGCCCTCCTGCACTGCATGCTTTCATTAGTATACATTTACAACACTGAAAAAGGAAAAAAGAAATAATGAAATGACAAGCTTTAGCCAAAAATCAAACAAAAAAGTAAAACTTAAAAATCAAAATCACAGCAATATGCCATTGTTTAATTTTAACATATTTCTGAACTATTATTTTAAATAGAGTGCACTGTAGAGTAGATAGTATATGTGCCTGGCTATACTCTTGCAGATGCCGGTCACCTGTACTGTGACAGCATATTTTTTCCTGATAGTCCAAGATAGTCAAGCCTACAGCAGATTTCTTTAGAAACAGACTTTACGGTTTCAGGAGCATTTTTAATGGTTTATGCAAACATGAACAGTCAACATATAGCTGTTACATATATCAGGGATGGACCACCATAGTGCTCCTGCTTTACAAGCTTTTGGGAAGAAAATATGAATTCTGGGTGGGAGGGTGCATCCAGGGATGTGTACTGCATCCTTCTGAGAGCCAAAGCCTGCAGTACTGAGCGACGTGAGCGAAGAGATTTTCCTGAAACACACACACACACACACACACACACACACACACACACACACACACACACACACACACACACACACACACACCCTACCTGTCCTCCATAATGGCCCTGCTGATCTTGTCTCTGCTCTCCCATGATCTTGCAGCTAAGTCCACCTTAGCGATCCTGTCTTGACCCTGCTGATCCTGTCTCTGCTCTCCGAATGATCCTGAAGCTGTCTACCTTAGCAATCCTGTCTCTAACGGCCCACCGATCCAGCTGTCTCTGCTCTCCATTCCGTTCCTCCACAATCCTGTCTGTAACGGCCCATGCATGGGTCTCCCATGAGACAGCTGGAGCATCCTGTCCCATGAGATGTGAGTGAGGAGTAGGCTGGAGCCTCCAGCCTGCGGGCGATGCAGTCCGGTGACCTTCCAGTCTGTGCGGTCATCACCACACAGACCTCTGGGCTGGAAGGGCGGAGTAACTTGGTCCACTGTTCATACCTTTGCAAAGTATACAAACTGGATTATTCCTCAAGTTCCAGAGCAGGCTTTCCCAGGGCCATTCTCCAGGGGCTCATGAATCATTATCCTTCCTCCTCCCAGATAGTGTAAGCTTTGGGAATCTACTTATATGCCACTGAGGCAGAATGATGAACATAATACAGTTGAATAAGTCCTACTTATCTGTAACAGTAGATGTTTGAATTTTACACTGCCTCAGTGGCAGCAGTCACCCACCACCCCCCTTATTTATTTTGTATATAGTAAGATTGTATCTCACCTTATTGTGTTGTTGGTTGGAACTGGTTATTTGTGTTTTTTTATGGCTGTGAAATAGTTGGTTTCAGGTGAGTCTTGCTTCTAGTCCTTCTAGGTTTGTCCTGAATAACTAACACGCTGACATGAGTTAGGCTTCCCCTAATGGGAGGGGCATAGCCAAGCCCTTATCACAGAGAGACAGAGGAGGGGATTCTGAGCTCTGGAAGGTTGCTATTGTCAGGTTTGTGCAGGCACAGAACCCATATGCTACTGAGGCAGTGTGAAATCTGAACATCTACTGTTATAGTTAAGTAGGACTTCTGCAAATGTACTTTATCCCAATTGTGGAGAAAAGGCAGAAGTTAAGGATTAACCAGACATCAGACACCTGTCTACGTGGATCACAACTATTCAGGGATGGACAGACAGCAAAGGAACAAGTCCCCGCACCCGATAAGGTTGTTCAGATGAAAGAAAATAAAGTTCAAATTATTATATCAGGCAATTGTCTGGGTGTTTCACCCTGCTGGTACAAACAATATTTAGCTGTGGAAACAGCAATGGAGGAGCTCTGTAGGAGATAGAAGTTCTGGCTGATGAAACTATTCAGGAAGAATGCAGTCACGTACAGACAACAGGGAAGTGCAATGAAAAGCACAAGGAAAACCAGAGGCTGCCATTGAAACAAAAAAGCATGTAGAAAAACACAAGCAAGGAAAGAGGCAGTCTTCAGTCTTTGGGGTAACATAACACGCCATGATCAGATATGGAAAATTAAATCCAGAAAAAGCAATGCAATTGACTCAGTTGATCTTTTCTACAACCTCCTTTTTTTTTTTTTGTTGTCATCAGTGACTGAAGTAAATTTGATTGCAAATATGTTAGTTGCCAGTCCTAGAGCAAAAATATCAATATTCTCTCTCTCTCCTTATGTGTCAGGGTAAAGTCTTGTTTCTAATGCACTCAGATGAATAGACATCTTTGTCTGTTGTCATTATATATGTATGGTTTATTTTGTGAGGAATCTATTTATTTAATTAATCATTTTTGATCAGATCTGTGCCACTAGGCTGCTATCCTTTTGTTCTGTTGAGACCCAAGATAGTATTCATATTGACTAGGGGAAATTTGGCCAGAAAAAACAGGGACCTTCCTTTACTCTTTTTGGCCACTATTGAGGTCAATGTTTTCTAAGATGGAGGAGGAGGAAAGGAGTCAGCAGACTAAGAGTAGAGTGAAGCTTAATACTGAATTATCGCAAACAGATTCTTTAAGAGAGGAGATTATCATTACAGATTTGGAGAAAGGCGGTTTGGAAATTTTTGTGTTAATGGAGTTGATAGATCAAGGTGAGTCAAATGATGATGAAGGTAGTTAGAGTACTATGGTGGATCATGTGCTGGGAGAGGTAGCAGTAGAGGTACTCCAAGATGAGTCTGGAAAAGGAGCCAGACTAGCAGAAGGTGTTGACATCAGCTTAGAGGTATGCTTAGCCAGAAGGGTAGCTGGTTTTAAAGGTTTGCCCCTGCAACACAGTGTTGTTGTGAGCATAAGAAAACTCTTTCATATGCATAAATGGTAAATAAAAGCAAGAAAGATGCTAGGGTCAGAGCTGCAAAAAGACAAGGAATAATGCAAGGACAGCAAAACTAGAAAAGAAGATCAATGGTAAGAATCAAAACAAAGAATACTAACACACTTCACAGGTTTGAAGTTATGGGCAGTATTATTTTACATTTGGCAGTAACTAGAGCTGAGTGGCCTAGTAGGCTAATGCACTATGCACTAATCGGCAGGGTCCCAGGTTCAAGACTTGGCAGGGGTAATCATTTTCCTATGATCCTATAACTGGATGGGTAAACAGAAAATACACCCCCTAGGATTCCATCTGTGTCCCTGCTGGACAGGGGATCTGGGTGCTGACTTGCCTAAACATGGGCTAAACTCTTGGCTAGGCTTATAAGGGCCTCAAGGCCAATAGCTTTGTAACCTCCTATGACATAACACTACCAATGTGCTTAGAAGCAGAAGCCTTTTCCAGGTATGCTTTACTTGAAAAAATATGAATGAAGTGGAGAAAAAGGGTTAATTGGCACTATGGAATTAATATATACTTTCAGAACTTAAGACTGCAGTTAAGGAAGAAAATACATGTGCAATTCAGAATGTTAGAAAAATATTAACTTTAATTAAGAATGTTTTTGTCTGTAATAAGGTGAATAAGATAACAAATGCATAATAAAAAATATCTGGACAATGTAAAGGAGGATGGGTGACTGCATGTGCATTAGAAAATGCAGCAGATTTCAAATGTTATAATTGTGAATGGGAAACAGGGAACGGTGCTGTTTTGGGATGAATCTAAAGCATGTTTTATTTTTTAGTGGGATGAGAGGCACTTGGTGCAAGATTGTAATAAAAGAAGGTGTGGTCAGTGTGAAGAAAAGGCTACATACCACAAGTAATTGTAGGCCTAATTACAGAAAATACAATGGAACTAGACAGTTTTGTATAGAGAAAGATTAACTATGCCCCCTAGGCAAATCAGATCATAATACCTTTTAGTTTACAGTAATTACAAATCCACATGTAAAACATCAGGCTAAGCTTATTTTTCATAAAACCAAATTATTTGATTTAAGTACAACTGAGCTCATAAACTCACTTGATCTATCTATGAAAACTCTTGATGATTTGGTTAGTATGTGGGATAATTTTTAGCGCACATGCTGCAAACATTTAAATCAGTGTAGACAAACTATAACCAGGAAATATGAGACCTATTCACCCCCTTGGTGGAGCACAACACATTATAAATTATTGAAGAAAAAAGGAAGAAGCTTAGTATATGGAAAAGATATAAGGCTGTTACAGTTGAAAGAACTTATAATTTAGTTTAATAGGGAACTGAAGAGCTCATTACTGAAAGCTAAATGTAAGTATGAAGATCATATTTTGTCTAATGTCTCAACAAAGAAATATTATTCTTATGTTCAGCTTCAGAAATTTAAAGGTGAAAAAATGGAGTGGGCTTTACTATTGTTAATAAAAAAGTATTATATGAAAGAGTAGAATTGCCTGAGGTGTTTAATAAACATTTTCTCATGAGTGAGTAGGATCAATTGTTGTATTAGGGATACTTAGAGGATGAGATTTATGAATATCCAATTTTCTGAATTCCTGACAACATACCAGGACGTTTTGGGGTTATTTATACAGTTCTACAATTATTGCATCCTTCTTTAATATGATATAATTTCATGGTTATGTCGCTTTAAGGTGGAAGTGTGCAGATGTTATACCTACTCACAAGGGTGGTTCAGTGGTACTAGCTCCAATTATAGGCCAATTAGTTTTAACTCTCTTGGTGGGTAAGAGTTTTGAGAGATATTTACTATCCATCTTGACTACTAATTTAAAGGATTGTCTGTTGGATCTGTCTCAACATGGTTTTACCTGTAATAGCGTAACATTTACTAATATGACAAATATTTTGTAATCCTGTCACTCTGGCCTTGGATAAGGGTTTATCTGTTGTTGTGGTATATTAGATCTTTCTAAGGCTTTTGACAGTATTCAACATAATGAAATTATTGATGCAATGCATGAAAAACTGATAAATCCATACATTATACAATGGATTACAAACTGGCCAGGTGGGAGGAAGTAGAAAGTTAGAATTAAGAAGTATCTATCTAAATGGGTTGATGTTCGTAAAGGGGTCCAACAAGGCTCAGTATTGGGCCTAATGTAATTTTATATATTTTTTTTCTCAGATACCAAAGCATTTCTCTATCTGGATGGCAAAATACACTGAGGATATAAAATCTGGACAAGTTATAACACCATCAAGAATTTAATCTCTACTTGAATAAAGTAGCTTTTTAGTTAAATTATAATGGGGTAAATATTAATAAAGGTAAATATGAGGTCATTTACATTGGCAAATCTAGTTTGGATGTCAAGTTGAAATTAGGAACCACAGTTTTATCAAATTTCTCAGAATATAAGGATTTGGGCATTAGAATTTGAAATAATCTTAAGTTTAGATCCAAAGAATACAGAATTATTTAAAAATCATTTATTGTATATGTTCAACCTAATATTGAATATAATATGACATTTTTCCATATATCAATGGGGATTTATTAAGTTTAGAAGGAATACAAAGGGAATTTACAAAGAGAATTTCTGGGTTGAAAAACCTTCTATATCAAGCTAGATTGGAAGTTTTAGCTCTTTTTTCCATAAGTTATAAATTTATGTAAGTAAAGTTGTGTCTAGCTTATTGGTATTAAGGAATGATGAGCTCCAATTATTACTAAACACTGAGCTTACAGCTTTTCTTTAAATTATTAGAGGATATAACTATTCATTTAAATTTGGAAGATGTAGAACTGTTGCTATAACAATGTTTCTATAACATTGTATGATATGTATGTGGAATAAACCCCTGTATTAATTAGACAATCTGAATCATTATATCTATTAAAAATATATTGATAACTGGGTTAGAGTCTATGTTTTGATTGGCATTTTGCCCCAGCACAGTTTTTTTCAAACTATTGAAACTATTGAGGGGTTTAAGGCAGGAAATGTTTTACAAAGATAAAGTGTTACAGTACATGATAAAAACAGATCTGCAGTACTAGGAAGTGAAAAAGGGGGAGATGAATTTGAGAAAGAAGAAAATGATAAATCAATTGGAGAGAAGGTACAGGTGTTGTTGAACCACTACTTCCTTTGTTTTATTTTCATTTTTTTTATCTTGAAAATATGTGATATAGTCTCAACATGTTCTAGAATGCCAAAACATGAATTTTGATTTATCAAATACAAACTAATAACATCTGGAAACAAAAATATTTTTCCCTTGAGTACCATATCAATTATATGCTGGAATTTGTCAACCCATTATTTTCCTTTCCAATGGCTCCTAATATAAAGCAAATAGTGTGCAAAGAGGATATCCCTTACTGATTCCTCTATTCAAACAGCTTGTTAGGGAAGAACTTCACATCTTAATTCTTGTCTCTAACCCTTCCTATATCCTTGGTATTAATCCTATTATTCTAACAGGGAATGCAAATGTTACCATTGCCATTCTCATAAAATCCAAACAGACTTAATTGAATGCTTTCTCTGCATCACAACTCACCAACAGCATAGTTTTTTCACACTATCCTTCCTTCTAGATAATCATCATTCTGTTAATCTAAAAAATTGGATGACTTCTGTAGGTCCATAAAACAAAAACAAAAGTCAGAAATAAAAAAAATCTCCACCAATGAACCAAAAAGGTAATAAGGATGCAATCAACTACTAGAATATATTTTAATAATGTTAATAAATGATGCCAGTAAACTCTTTTGTCTCATTCAAGTCTTTAGAGCATGAGACTTCATTAGACTGTTGTAATCATGTAAAGTTTTTTTTTTATATAGTTAACAAAATCCAAAAAATCATTTTCAAAAACTTCAACATTATTCAATTTGTCCTTAAAATGGAAAGAGTCTTTGATAAATGAAGGTAGATGAAACACCATCTTTTAAAGAGCCAAATCCAAAAAAATTGGACAAAGGTCCCAACTTAGATGCCTTTGCAGAGACTATTGGCGTTAATGGAGGACCAACACCATCCTTGTTGTATTTTGGGATTCCTGAAAATATTCCCAACCACAGGATGTTCAACTGAAAAATAATTATGCATTTTTGTAGATATTTTTCCCTCCACACGATGTTCATAAAGCCAACTGTCAATCTGTCCATAATTCTTGAAAATGCCTCTTTTTCACACTTTTTTTATAAAAACCAGTATTAAGCATTTCAAACATTTCATGATCATATATGTCTGTATCCATGATTATTGTTGCTTTCCCTTTATCTGCTTTCATAACTCTGAGAGTAACATCTTTAGACAAATTGATAAGAGACGTTTTGTCTTCTTTATTGAGATTAAAAAACTTTCTGTTTGATAAAGATCTAATTTCTGTTTCACATAATTTGCATAAATAAAACAAAATGCTGTGGTAGCTAAATGAACTGCTGTAAAATAGTCAAAAATGTAGCATATACCTGAGATATGTTTATAAAGGGGTAGTAAAAAGTAAATTACTTAGAGCTACTAGATTAAATACAACTATAGAAGGGTTTAATAGAGAGATGGATGCTATGGTGCTGATTTCACTGTAAGAAAATATAATACTAAAGTTATTAACGATGGTATATCATTTATAAACTCTGAAAGAGGAAAAGCAGGAAAACCATATCTATTAGTAATATACCAGAGAAAGAACATGCATCTGATAATTTAGATTAGTCTGTTAGTTACATTACTAAGTATAATAGACTTATTCCACAAGTTAATACCATTATTGAAAGGAATTGGGACAGTCTAACTTCTGATAATGAAGTTAAAAAATTTATTGGTGACAACCCCCTTTTCATGTTTAAGAAAGAAAGGAATCTAAACAACAACTATGTCATAAAGATTTTGTTTTTTCTAATAATACAAAATTTACTTCTGTTACTCAAAGAAATTAAACAGTACAAATATTATAATTGTGTTTTTGTAGATTTAATAATTCATCTACAGAATTCATTCATCCTATTGCTAAGAAGAAATTTATTTTCAACACACATGCAACATGTTGCACTGAAAATGTGGTCGACCCGCCAAATTGTGAAAAAATATATGTCATTTTACATAGGCAAAACAAATCAGAAGTTAAAGGATAGAATAGTTTTACATTTGTCAGAAATACATAGGTGTATTGAAACAAATATTTTATTCAAACATATTGACATTTGTGGTATTGAACATACATTTAGATTTAGAGTGTTACCTAAAATCTCCATTGGAATTAGGCGAAGTGACTTGATTAATAAAACTGAAGTTGAAGAGTACAGATGGATAAATTATTTTAGAGCAGACTATCCACCAGGGTTGAACAGCAAAAACAGTATTAAATCTTTATTAAAAGAAAGACATACATATGTAAAATAATATTATATATATATATATATATATATATATATATATATATATATATATTGTATTGTATCTTTTATATTTTTTATATATAATTTATATCGACAAACTTTATAAGTAAGTTTTTAAATCTGATGACTCTTTAAACTGCTAATTTGCACTGATAGCTATTACTTTTAGACATGTGACTGCATTTTGAATTTTTATTTCATGGCTTGTAGTCAAAATTTTGTATATATTGATGGGATTGTGATATATAACTTTTTTAACACTGAGGAAAAGTCCCATGAGACTTGAAATATTTTTTATTTTACTTTATTTCTTATTAAAGTTTTGAGACATTGAGATGTTTGCACTACTGCTTTTTTACATTTTTCACATAATTTTCATAACAATAAATAACTGAAAGAGATCAAATGGACTTGATTTATACAAAACATGATTGTCTTTAGTTTTGGGGGTATCTTTATAAAATATCTTTAAATTTGTTGTTAAATATTTTAAGTCATTAATAATTATAAATAAATCTGCTGTTCTATTGGGCACAAAGGTAAAGCCTTTTTGTAAAACACTGATTTCATTAGTATTTAACACATCCTTAGTTAAATTAAATATTTTAAAATTAAGAAGCATCTTTTCCTTTTGGTTTATGTGCCTTTGTGCAAAATTGTTCTTGCTTTTGCCATATGCATGATTCTGTCTCTTGTTTCCCCAATATTGTACTACTTCTCAAGTTTTTTTTGAAAACTTTCCACTGTCTGTTTTTAAGATTTCAGATTCTTTGCATTAGATGTTCCTCCTTCTGAGCATTTACATTCTGATACCTCACAGATGGATTCCTGTTCTTTTCCACTAACCTCAATGATCTTCTCAGTTTTGCTGGCTGTGGAGGGTTTGCTGGTCATAAAAAAACTTCCATTGCATCATCGTTCAATGGGTTATCTCCCTCGTCCCCTGTTACAGAAAGTGTGTCTTGTACTTCTAAACTTGAAGAGACAGAAATTTCAGAATTCTGTTTTCACTATTCATAATCATTGGCATCTCTAATTAATTTCTTGGTTGTGCACCTATATAAAACTTCATCTTCTTTTAAAATTCTAGTTTTAATGTCATTGAATTTACTTTCTATTTCACTCAGCACTGAAACTAAAGTCATTTTATCACAGTTTATTTCCATCTGTTTTAAAATAATTTTTTATTCACTTTCGTTTCTCAGCAATTTCAATAACTGTAAACCTACTTGATAATTTATTTGGTTCCATTCCGTAGTGAATTCTTTGGATGTGGAAACACCAGTTTGTTTGTTTGAAACACTGTACCCCACTGTTTACATATGTTTTAACTCATTCTCTCCAGTGGAGCTCATGAAGTTTTCACTGTAACTTCCAATGGGCGGAGCCTAAGCCTTTTGCCAGAATCAAATTATGCCCTCATCCTGAAAAGATTTGAAACTATCTCAAAATGTTCCACATCACTGTTAAGTCCTTTTCTGGTATTGTCAGTATAAAATAATATCATCTGCAAATAGAGTCAGCCTTTCTTGACTACCATACCAATTACATCCTTGAATTTCTGAGTCTCTTATTTTCTTTGCCAATGGTTCTAAATATAACACAAATAACAAAGGGGAAGCCTGGTTCCTCTGCTCAAGCAGAAATTATCACAGAGGAACCCATTTGCTTTATTTTCGCCTCCGATCCCTCACATATCCTCCTAATCAACCTTATAATTTTTTTCAGGAAATGCAAATGCTTCCACTGTCCTGCTCATAAAGTCCCAACTTACTCTTTGAAATGTTTTCTCTCCATGAAGACCTACCAACAATGGTATTTTCTTACATTCTGCTTCCCTGTGGATCATCAGTGTTCTGTTAATTTTGTCAAATGTTTGCCTCCCCTCCACAAAACCACAGTGAAACATATCTACCAATTTTGGTATCACTTTTGCCATTCTTGTAGCCATTATAGACATAAACACTGTATAATCATGGTTTAGTATGGAAATGGGCCTGTATAGCACTAGTGCTGATGGATCTTTACCCTCTTTAGGTATTACAGCTACCACCGTTTTTTTCCAGAATGTTGGTACTTCTCCTCCTCTTAAAATATTGTTAAACAAAACCTTCCAGACCTTTATCAGTTTTTCCCTCCTAGCTTCTAAACTTCCACAGGAATACCATCTATTGCTGGGGACTTTCCTGTAGATTGGTTATACATCACCATTTGTATCTTGTCTCTTCCTACTCTAACTGTTAGTAATTGAGCCTCATTTACCTCTAACCATGCTATATTTAATTCTTCTACAAACATTTCCATTTGTACGTTTTCTTGATTTCCATATTTCTCTGCTTTATACAGACTGTCATAGAATTTCTAAAATATTTGTAATACCTCTACAGGATCTCTTGCTACCTCCCTAAGCTTGGTGACAGCCCTTTCTACTTTCTGTTGCCTGATTTATTGTGCTAAAAGTTTTTGTGATCTAGAATTATTATCAAAAAACAGTTGCTTAATAGCAATCTTTCAAAACTCATTCATATTATCGAGGTAATCCTTTATTTTCTGTTTAGCATTCTGCACTTGTTCCTCTTCTTGTTCTGTGAGATTCCCCCTGTTCTGCAATATGTAAACATTTGCCAGTCAGGCTAAATAATTATTGATACTTCTTTTATTTTCACCATATTTTTAAACTCCACCTTTAATTTTATCCCACTCTCCTGCTATATTTTCAGAGGAAATTTCTACCTTGTCTAATAGCTCCTGAATAATTTCCATTACCAATTCCTTAAAATCCTCTCTTTTCAACAGATAGGTGGGAGAGTGCCAGTGTCTTGCTTTTATTTCATAGGATCACAGGACGTTACTAGGCTATTGGCCCTGAGGCCCTTATAAGCCTAGCCAAGAGTTTAGCCTATGTATAGACAAATCAGCACCTGATGCCTTTGCATTACCCTGTGTTTCTGTTTTAGTTATTATTGGCCCATGATCTGAAATAGCCACTGGGTGCATATCAAGACCTTCAATTAAATGCACATGTTCCTGTGAAATGTAAATTTTGTCTTGCCTAGCCCAATTTTTTTATCTTGGGGAATAATATGTAAATTCAGTCTGAACACCTATTACTGAATTCACAAATTTCTTCAAAGTCTACACTCCTTTGTTACACTTTTCCTTCTGGGCCCCCCAGACACATCTTCACTGCTATAAAACAAAATTCAGACCTCACCTGAAAGCTGATTATTTCTCCCAGAATTTTCTTCAGCTCTATTACAGCAGTTTTAGGTGGAATATAAATACATGCCAGTGTAATCCTCTTCCCTTGCCAATAGCTCTTTAGTACTAGAAATCTACCACTATTACCTTCTTTATTCTCTTCTATCGCTATTGGAGCTCATCTTGGAATTAATATAAGTTCTCCTGTTTTCCTTTGTCTGGGTATTCTCCTGAATTACCATTGTGAAAACCTTTCTTTATCAAATTCACATGTTCAGCTCTTTCCAAGTGTGTCTCTTGTAGCATAGCTACTTGCACTCTACATCTTTAATATAGTTCACTATTCTTTCTTTTTTGTATTTATCTGTGAGACCATTGACATTTAACAACATTTCAGAAAGTATCATTGTATTAAAAAGTTATTATTCCCACCTTTTATGTGGAACAGCTTTTTTGTTAAATGTCTAGTGCCCGCTTTTGTGTTACATGCATTCACACTGTTTGGCAGGTTGAACTTTTATACAGTTGTTTCTTGTCATATCCATTTGAGCCTATCTTACATCTTAAAAAAAAATTTTTCTTTTATTGAAAGCCCTCAAACAACAAAACACTCCTAATATCCCCTAAAAATATTAACTTAATGCTAACGCATAAAACTATGTACATCTCCAAATGTCCCAAATTGACAGACACATTCACAGATGGGAGTTAACCTAAAACATGGTGCAGCCTGTGCTTTTACTAGGTTTTGTCTGGTTTTGTCTTATCTCTATAGTTCTCCCAACTGAGAAAACACTTGAATGCTTGCAGAGAACATTATCTCCTAGCCATTTTCTCTTTATCAGATTGTCTCCATGGAGACATGAGGACCAGATACAGAATTGCTACTAAGTGTGATGCCCGTGTCCTGGCCCAGCAATCAAGGAGCCTCAATCCTCACCACTAACACCAGTGAGGGGCATCTCATATAGGAGGAAAGGATAATAAATACACACAGTAAAGTGCAATTTCCCTTAAGGGCATACATAGATCATAGTCAGTCCAGGGCTGGTCGCTCCATTGCTTTCCAAGTCCCCAATAAGAATCCCCACTGGCACAGCTATAGGGTCCAGAGCTCAGCCTAGTGGGAAAGCTAAAACCTCCAGCACCCTCTCTGTCCAACCAGTGCTTTGTGTCCCTGCCCAAATAGCTGACACACACACAAACACACACACACACACTTTGAGAAGAGTTTATACAACCACACAGACACTCCTGGGGAAAGCTGGCACAGGTTCACCAGCTGTGCCCCTTTTTCCCAGACTATATGGTAATAGCTGCCACCACCCACTAATATTTATCAGCTACTCAAAGGCCCTTAAAAGGGTGTCCAATTATTACTGTGCAATATTACTATCCAAATGGTAGTATAGCCCAGGGCTAAAGCTATTAGAGTGGCTTTGTACAAAGAGCTTAAATTATCTCTACAAAAACAGCCACAGTTGAAAGGGTTTAAAAATATTTAGTAACAAATAGTCAAAACACAAGACAATACTTTTTACTACACAGTGCTAGTCAAGCGTTCAGAGATCACAGATAAATACTTAAACTAATTCTGTAGTACAGTTCTGACATCACTGAAATAACAGTCTAATCTTTCTAGTTTCTAGCTATTTCTAAGAGAAAACACACGTCTAAGATAAATTACATATAGAGCAAGAGAGTGCTGGTGAGTTGGATGGTCAAGACAAAAATGCTTAATGTTCTCTGATTCTCTCTGTTTTTAAAATCACATTCCTGGTTCACATTACATCATTTTTCACACTTCCTTGGGTTCCCAGGCTAACAGAAACTACATTTACATTCTTCACCTCTGGGCAGAAACCAGTGCAATAAATGACATTTATGCATGCAAATTCTGGCCATTACCTCTGGCCTTAAAACAACAGGCAGGATGCCTCACTCTAGACTTACTGGCTCCGAGTTCTAACATCAAAGGGTCACAACATGCTTTACTTGGTCAGTAGAGTGCACTGTTGTTACATTTTTTTCCAGTTCCACATGTAAACCTATTTTTACCATTTAAGACAACAAGCCTGTGGTTTACATTAATATTTACATATGACAGAATTATCTCCAAAATTCTATCTGGCTAGGCTGGCAGCCTTCAACTATCTTCACCCAATCTTCACATATCTCTCCCCTTGGAGAACTCATGCTAGTTTTTCAAGTGACCTTTGAGAAACGCTGCTTGAGGGAGTTAGGTCTATCTAAGTATACCTTATCCTGTTCCCTGTCTTGAGAGCCCAACTGCATTGGCATTGCTAATCCCACTACAGTGCTGCATGGACATATCATATGCTTGCAGCCCCAGGCTCCATCTTAGCAACTTGGCATTTTGCTGGCTGGCTGTGTTTAACCATGTTAAGGGGTTGTGATCTGTCATAACAGTGAATTTCCTTCCATACAGATAAGGCTGAAGTTTCTGCAGTGTCCACACTATGGCTAGACATTCTTTTTCTACAGTTGCATAGTATTCCTCCCTGTGTTGGAGTCTATGACTGAGATAAATCACTGGGTGCTCTTCTCCTTCTGAATAAATCTGGCTAAGTACAGCCCCCACCCCATGGTTTGAAGCATCCACCTGCACAACAAATTATTTGCTGTAATCTGGACTGGCTAACACCGGGGGTCCTTCCAAAGCTTCTCTAAGCTTCTGGAATGCCTGCTCCCATGCTGGGGTCCACACTACCTTATCTGTCCTGTTCTTCCTTGTCAGGTCTGTGAGGGGAGCAGCTACTATAACTGGGGACAAACTTTCTGTAGTACCCTGCTGTCCCTAAAAATGCCCTCACCTGCTTTTTAGTAACAGATGCAGGCAATGCCTGAATGGCTTCCACTTTGGCAGGTTCTGGCCTTATCTTACCACTCCCCATTCTATGTCCTAGGTAGAAGACCTCTGCCATACCCACCAGACATTTGCTCAGCTTAATGGTCAACCCTGCCCTCTGTAGTCTGCCCAGCACCTCCCTGACATGCGGAAGGTGCTCTGGCCAGGAATGGCTGTAGATGGCAATATCATCTAGATAAGCAAGGGCAAACCCTGCTGCTCCTGCTAGGGTATGATCTACCAACCTCTGGAAAGTTGTTGGGGCATTCTTTATCCCAAAGGGCATCTTTGTGAACTCATACAAGCCAAAAGGAGTCACAAAGGCTGACGTCTCTCTAGCACTGGGAGACAAGAGCACCTACCAGTAACCCTTGGTAAGATCAATGGTTGTAAGATACTTAGCCCCACCCAGCTGCTCTAGGCCCTCATCTGTCCTAGGCATGGGGTAAGCATCTGACTCTTTGTGACTAATTTCCTGTAGTCCACACAGAACCTGGTGCTGCCATCCTTCTTTGGCACTAGCACCACTGGAGAGGCCCAGGGACTGTTGGACTCTTGAATCACCCCTAATTCCAACATCTCCTGTACCTCCTCCCTCAGAGTCTGTTTGACTTTCTTAGGCACACTATAAGGGGCCTGCCTAATATGCCTTTGGGGTCCTCTATCCACCTGGTGCTGCACCAGGTGGGTGCACCCTGGTTTCCCAGTGAACATGTCCCCAAATTCCTGCAACACTGCTTGGATTTCTGGAAACTGGGTAGGAGATAGCTGCTGGGATATTGCTACTCCTTCCACTGAGGTGTCAGCTCGAGCCTCACTGAGGATCAGTCCTCAGATCTCCCTCAGACTCCTACTGCAATCCACTGCAAATGGTCAGCAAAGGGCCTCCCTATCATGGTAAGGTTTCATCATGTTAACATGGTACCATTTGTGCCCCTGCCTTCTGCCTATCAGTTCCACCATGTAGTTAACATCACTTACCTTTCTTACCACCTTGTAGGGTCCCTCTAAAGCTGCTTACAACTTGTTGTGTCCGACAGGAATGAGAATCATTACTTGCTGCCCCACAGCACACTCTCTAGCTTGAGCATTCCTGTCATACCACACCTTTTTCTGTTGTTGGGCTTCTGCCAGGTTCTCCTGGGCCATGCCCATGAGTTTCCTGAGCCATGTCCTGAGGTTTAGGATGTATGCCACAACAGACTCCTTGTGAGACTCACACTCACCTTCCCACTTATCTCGAATTAAATCTAGAGGTCCCCTCACCCTATGCACATACAGCAACTCAAAGGGTGAAAAATCTGTGGATTCATGGGGAACCTCTCTGTAAGCAAGCAACACATGAGGCATATCTTTGTCCCACTCCCTCTTAAATTGATTTGCAAATACCCGTAGCATGGACTTGATTGTAGAGTTTAACCTCTTAACAAGACCATTAGTCTGGTGATGGTAAGGGGTTGTCTTCATGTGCTTCACCCCACAGGACTTCCACAGACAAGCCAGCAGGTCTGACATGAAATTGGCACCTCTGCCAGTCAATATTTCTTTTGGGAAACCTACCCTGCTGAAAATCTCTAACAAAACATTTGCCACCTTCTCTGCCTCAATGGAGGACAAAGCCACTGCCTCAGGGTATCATGTAGCATAATCCACTACAACTAGGATATACTTTTTCCCTGTTGAACCTGGGGTACTCAGAGGACCGACAATATCCATAGCTACCCTCTGAAATGGCTTTTCAATCACAGGCAAAGGCATCAAAGGCACTCTCATCTTGTCTCCTGCCTTGCCTACCTTTTGGCACTTCTCACAGGTCCTGCAGTACCCTGTTACATCTCTGGAAATTTCAGGCCAATAGAAGTTCTGCATAATACGCCTCTTTGTAAGTTTTATGCCCAGATGACCTGCAAAGGGAATATCATGGGCTATGGCTAGAAGCACCAGATGGTAAGCTCTAGGCACTACCAACTGCTGTACTCTCTCCCCTTCTAGCCCTACCATAGGGGTCCACTCTCTGTATAGTAACCCTTTGTCCCAGTATACAGATTCCCCCTTTCCTTGAGAATCAGGTGCCTCCCTAGCTACCTGCCTCAGGCCTTGCAATGTAGGGTCTGAGAGCTGAGCCTGTCTCAACTCTCTCCACTAACCCTTCTCAGCTCCCCTTCCACAGGAAGTCTGGCATCCTCTGACAGTGGTGCCTCAACCTGGGTACTACTACTCACCTCTACCTTTGCAGTCACTCTGTCCCAACGACCATCAGTACCCCCAAGCAGCTGTGGCTCACCTTCAGTCTCACTGCTACAGGGTAGCTCCCTCCCTGAAGTAACAACCTCACCAGTCCTAGCTGCAAGTATGAAGTCTGTCTGGATCTCCCCCAGGCTACCAGACTTACCTGCTTGTCTCCAAGCCTGACTGCGTGTAACTGCACAAAGACAGGGTACTGCACTATCAAAATCATTCCCTATCGGGACATCTGCAGGTATATCCTCAAACACGCCTACTTGCTGGCTTCCTTTTCCAGCCTCCCAGTCAAGGTGAACCCTAGCCAAAGGTATCTGGAATGGGATCCCTCCTAAAGCCCTGACTGGAGTAGACTGCCCAGGCAAGTAGTGCTCCTCTGTAACCATTACAGGCTTTACAATGTTTATATCAGAGGCTGTGTCTCTTTTGGCAGTGGCCTCTTTGCCACTCACTGCAATAGGATATAACCTCTGGTGGTAGTTTGGTACCCTTGCTGTCCCAAGAAAACCTACTACTGGCATATTGTCTTTCCTGCTTACTGGCTCCCTCACCTTTGGTTCCCGACCTTGCCTCCGTGAACACCTGTATGCCACATGGCCCCACTAGTTGCATTCAAAACATTTAACCCTAGCTCCTGGACGTGTACCTGGACTAGTGGCTTCCCCTACTACTGGCAGATTCTGTGGGGGCAGTCTGTGCTGCCCACCATGGTTTCCTTTAGATCCATGAGCAGTACTGGGGGTCCCTTTCCTGTGCAGGGCTGCCCTGCTTGACAGGTATAGGTCTCCCTTCTTCCCCAACTCATCTGAAGTAGCACATTGTCTATCAGCTAACCAGATCTTCATGTCCTCAGGCAAAGTGCTAAGGGCTTGTTCCCTCACCAAAAGGTCTGCCAGCCCTTGAAATGTGGTGATTTGACATCTACTCACCCACCCACCTATGGAAATAAGTGCTTAGTTCAGCAACATATTCACACACACTTTCATCTGCCTTGTGTCTATGCTCACGAAACGTTTTCCTATACATTTCAGGTGTTAGCTTAAACAATTCTAACAAGTGATTTTTAACAGCAGTATAATCAAAGCATGCAATGTCAGACATTTTTGACAAAACAATTACAGCTTTACCATGGAGTAAGGGGGTCAGGAATCATACCCAGACCCTTTGGTCAACACCATATTGTTTGCATACCCTCCCAAACATATGAATGAAACTATCAAAATGATCCCCCTCTTTAAACTGCGGAAGGAATTTACTGACATTTTGCACTTCTGGGGTCCATTTACTTCCTTCCCCATTACCTCCATGACTCTGGCGAAGAGTCAGCATTTCTCTCTCATGCTTCTTCTGCTGCTCCTTTTCCTCGGCTTCCAGGCATAGCAGTTTCTCATTCTCCTCAGCCTGTAGACTCCTCAGTCTCTCATCTGCTTCCATCTCCAAACGCCTGGCCTTCAACTCATCTCTTTAACTCCAGATGGATTTTTAAGATGTCTGCAGAAATGTTGAGCTGTCCACTCTCCAAGAGTATTATATCTCCACTGCCAGTCTGACTGTCCTCCTGGTTGCTGTTTTCTGATGCAGCTGTAACCAAGGCTGTAATCAGGTCTGCCTTAGTCAGGTTTCCATGCACCAAACCCCTAGCCTGGCATATCTCAGCCAGCTGGCTCCTTGTCACCTTTCCATACTCCTCTGCTGACATGCTGCCTGCTCACCCTGACTAACTAAGCTAACAAAAGAAATAAAACAATTGTGATCTGAATTCTGAGTATTCACTGTGTGACTGATTTAGAGTACAAAACACCTTCAAAGCTCACTGTACACAAGCTACAGGAATTCAATCTACCCACACCACTACAAGCCAATTAGTATTTGCCAACCAATTAATATGTGGTGTGGATATCCCACCACTACCAAACAATTAATATGTGACACCAGTGCCATGGCCCAGCAATCAATGAGCCTCAATCCTCACCACTAACACCAGTGAGGGGTGTCTCATATAGCAGGAGAGGCTAGTAAATACACACAGTAAAGTACAATTTCCCTTAAGAGCACACAGAGATCACAGTCAGTCTGGGGCTGGTTGTGCCCTTGCTCTCCAGGTCTCCAATAAGACTCTCCACTGGTACAGCTATAGGGTCCAGATCTCAGCCTAGTGGGCAAGCTAAAACCTCCAACACCCTCTCTGTCCAACCAGTGCTTCATGTCCCTGCCCAAATAGCTGACACACACACACACACACACACACACACACTCTGGGAAAAGTTTATACAACCACACAGACACTCCTAAGGAAGGCTGGTTCTCCAGCTGTGCCCCTTTTTCCCAGACTATACTGTAGTACCAGCTGCCACCACCCACTATTCATCAGCTACTCAAAGCCCTTAAAAGGGTGTCCAATTATTACTGTGCAATATTATTATCCAATTGGTAGCATAGCCCAGAGCTAAAGCTATTAGAGTGGCTTTGTACAATTTTACCAAAGGCCTGCAAGTACTCTAAAGAGTTTAAAATATCTTTACAAAAACAGCCACAGTTGAAAAGGTTTAAAAATATTTAATAGCAAATAGTCAAAACACAAGACAATACTTTTTACTACACAGTGCTAGTCAAGAGTTCAGAGATCACAGAGAAATACTTAAAATAAATCAGTAGTACAGTTCTGACATCACAGAAAAACAGTCTAATCTTTCTAGTTTCTAGCTATTGCTAAGTGAAAACACAAGTCTAAGATAAACTTACGTATAGAGCAAGACAGTTCTGGTGAGTTGGATGGTCAAGACAAAAATGCTTAATGCACTCTGATTCTCTCTGTTTTTAAAATCACATTCCTGGTTCACATTACATCATTCTTCACACTTCCCTGGGTTCCCAGACTAACAGAAACTACATTTACATTCTTCTCCTCTGGGCAGAAACCAGATCAATAAAGGACATTTATGCATGCAAATTCTGGCCATTACCTCTGGCCTTAAAACAATAGGCAGGATGCCTCACTCTAGACTTACTGGCTCCGAGTTTTAACATCAAAGTGTCACAACATGTTTACTTGGTCAGTAGAGTGCACTGTTGTTACATTTTTTCCAGTTCCACATGTAACCCTATTTTTACTATTTAAGACAACAAGCCTGTGGTTTATATTAATATTTACAGATGACAGAATTATCTCCAAAATTCTATCTGGCTAGGCTAGCAGCCTTCACCTATCTTCACCCAATATTCACACTAATCATGCATTTATTTGCTCGAAAAAAAGCCTTTTAATATTCAATATTCTTTTTATTTTTTTTTTTATTTTATTTCCGAGAACAAGAATAGCTATGTGAGACTGCTTTTCATCAACTTCAGTTCAGCTTTCAATACAGTCATCCTGCAAAATCTAATCAGAAAGCTGGTTCAACTGGGCATCAGCTCTCCACTATGCAACTCGATTCTGGACTTTCTTATATATAGACCCCAGAAAATGTGTGTAGGCAGGAATACATTGGAGAGCATCACCCTAAACACTGGAGTTCCACAGGGATGTATCCTAACCCCCCTGCTTTTCAACATACTAACCCACAACTGTACTGCCAAGCACAGCACAAACCATATCATCAAATTTGCAGATGATATGACAGTTGTGGGCCTCATCAAGAATGATGACAAAACAGCCTACAGAGAGGAGATGAATCAGTTCATAAGTTGGTGTTATAGCAATAAACATACACTAAATGTCAACAAGATCAAATAAACAATTGTGGAATACAGGATGACCAACAGAGAGCACTCTCCACTCATAATCAATGAATAAACAGTTGAGAGAGTAAAAAGCACAACATTTCTGGGGGTGCATATTGCAGAAGACTTGACGTGGTCAGCCAATACAAATCTCATCATTAAGAAGGTACACCAATGGCTTCACTTATTGCAAAGGTTGAGGAGAGCAAGCCTACCATCACAGGCTCTCACAGTCTTCTACAGGGGCACCATTGAAAGTATACCGACAAACAGCTTTGCAGTATGGTATGGAAGCTGCTCTGCTTCTGGGCACCAGTACCTCCAGAGGGTAGTGAAAGCAGCTGAGTGTATATCCAGGAACTCCTTCCCATCTAAACAAGACATGCACATGCCCAGATGTCTCAGTAGGGCAAGGAAAATAACCAGGGATAGCACTCATCCTGCTTACAAGCTGTTCTCACATTTAATATCAGAAAGGTGCTTTTGATGCATACGCTGCAAAACAATGAGATACAGAAACAGCTTCCACTAGCCATCAGGTTACTGAACTCTAGGAACAGTACTCTTCACACTGAATATTAAGGCAGTAATACAACAATACTGAAAAGTCTCTATAGTGCAATATATAACAAGGTCTTACTTGCACCCAGACAGCAAAGTCAGCAGTAATCAAACTGAACTGTCTTACTGTGCAGTATAAATGTAGGCCTTAAATCAATTGCTTTAGTGCAATTTTTACAGTAAAAATAAGCTAAGAACCTAGTAATGAGTGACAATCTGTTAAATCAGTGCAATAATGCTAGTATTCATTAGGGTCTATATTAGAACACCAAACATTCAAAATTGTGAGTGTTCTAATATCGAACCCTATGAATCGAAAATTTAAAACATCGAACATTCACTACAGCAAATTTTTTCCTTGGGAAACAATTCGCTGTTCCAAAACACATACACACAACACAAGCACACCAAACACACAGCAATCCACACACATACACCTAAACTCTTACATCTAACCCTACACTAAACTATACATACACCACTAATTATCCACTTACCTTAACCCAAACCCTAACCCTAAAGTCCATCACTATCGCACAGTCACCTCACCCACGCCCTAATCCTAACTCACCCATCCCGCCCTAACACTCACGTCCACAAAGTCGCACACTTACCTCACCCACGCCCGAACCCTAACTCACCTAACCCGCCCTAACTCTCATGTCCACACAATCACACACTTACCTGAACCCGACCCATAACTTTCCACCACAGCGCTGAAAATATCGAAGCAACAGAAATGGACAACCAAATTCTTTCTCTAGGAAAAAATTTGGTTTTCTGTTTCTTCAATATTTTCAGCGTTTGCTGAAAATGAGTCGATATTAGAACACTCACAATTTTGAACATTCAGTGTTCTAATATAGACCCTATTCATTATTGTTATGTTTGTCATCTGTGTCTATAGAATTGTGTTTATTATCATCATGTTAAATGTAGTCTATGCATTGTATATGCATTGAGTCTGAGGAAACATAATTTCATTCAGTTCACACTTGTGTGAATCGAAGTAACAATACCTTGACTTTTTGACTTTGATTTACTTGCTATATTTTAAAACTTGTTACTAGATCAAGCTAAGGGCCTTAATCCAGTCATTCCCCCATGTGAGAATGAGAAAAAGCACATTCATTTTTCTTTTGTCATGTTCTTTTAACCAGACTTTTCTTCTTTTACATTGCAGTGCCTACATTTCTTAAACTGAACAAAGAGAAAGAGAAGAAGGGAGACAGAAAAATAGATAAAAAGAGGAGCACCTGTTTACAATAGCATTCCTTTTACACTTAAAAATAACTGAGAAAACATTACTTTATAGCATGCAAAGAAAATCAAGCACTATAAAAATAATACTATTAAGAAAAACATTGTTTTATTTACCCAAAATGCTGAATCAGAGACACAGAGTTTTCCATGACTGTATCTGTAGTCTGTTGAAAGCACCAAATTGCACACTGATAAAGAAATATATTTTGCAGCACAATACTATTTTACTGTAAGCACAGTTACTATTAAGTAACTTATTTTTATAACAAACAAGAAGTATGAATGTAGTTTACAAATTTAATGTGCAAAGTTTTTCCTTCATAACTGATATGGATGATGGATTTATGGGTTTCCATTCTCCAGTTACCTCGGAACCTGAGTTCCCACAAAATACCTCTAACAAAGCTTAGTATACAGTTTTTATACACTTATTCTCACGCACTTGAGATCCTATTTTTTTCTTTTTCTGCTGATACTTTATTTCCAGACTTGTTTAAGGAAATGTTTTATTATAAAGCAGTATTGTCCTTTGGTGAAACCATTTCTACTGATGTGAAAATGCACGCAATCAGAATTGTCTTTCTGCTGATTTTATAAAAAGATGTTCATTAATAGAAGTCTGAAAGGAAACATCTGTGCAAACTGTTCTGCTGCTGATATTTTTGAGGAACTGATATTGTGGAAGAACATGTTTTGTGAGTAAACAGCTTTGTAAAAGATACATATTGCTGAGTTTATGAACTGTTCTGTAAACATGAGAAAAGCATGTAATAATTCCTTTCCAGAATTGCTTTTTTAGGCTTTTTTGCTGATGCTGTGAAGAAGCCTGTCTGTTATACATATAGCATGGTTACCCATTTTACATTGCTAAACTCTGTACATATATATAAGCAAACTTTTTATTCTATGCTTTATCTTTCAGCATATTTACAACATAATTAATTTCAATCTTTTATTCAATGTTAAATACACTCTAACACTGATACCCTTTCTTTGTCAAATTCACATGCTCATTTCTTTTTCTATCATCTTTTTAACTCAATTTTCATTTTATCCCACTCACTAGATATACCTTTTGAATTGATGTGTGTCTTTATTAACAACATTTAAACCATAACCACTAGGTATTCCTTAAATTCCTCTTTTTAACAGATAAGTGAGAAAACACCAGTATCTAAATTTACATCATTATCCTCCATCCCAGAGTTTATTGGTGCTTGATCTGATATAATTATTGGATGGGTCTCAAAGCTTTCAGTTAAATATGCATGTTCCTGTGAAATAAAATTTCTGTCCCATCTAACAAAGTTATTATAACCTGGGGAATAATATATAAATTATGTCAGAGTTTCTGCTACTAAATTCACATCTTCCAAGCCAGATATTGTCATATACAGTTTCTGAAATGTATTATCTTTTGTTACATTTTCCCTTTTAGGCCATCCAATACATCCCTGCAATTTCAACTCAAGTTCCTGTCCTCACTCATAAATAATATTACCTGCTGAAAGATTATTTCTTCCAAAATTCTCCTAAGCTCTATAATAGTAATTTTAAGTGGAATGTAGATAAATGCCAGTGTAATCTGCTTCCCTTGCCAATAACCTCTTATGACCACAAATTGACCAGTATTGTCTTTTTTTCTTCTATTACTATTGGAGAGTCTCTCACAATCAACAGAACATGTTGGAGGGACAGGTTCATAACCCAGAGAATGCCCATACTCTGGAATAGACTTCCCATACACGTCAAGCAGAACACCTCATTGTCCCTCTTCAAGAGTAATCTTGACAGGTGGATGGAAAATAGAAAGTTCACCCAAGGGATCACTCCATTGGCTCTACTTGATAGAGGCACTGGTAACTAACATCGGGTGGCATGATGCCAGGTCACATCTATGGGCTATGCTTGTAAGGATTCCAGGGCCATTAGCCTAGTACACACCTATGAACCTATGAACAATCAGGATTATTACTTCTCTTTTCCTTTGTCCCTGGTACTGTACTGAATGTCTATCCTGACATCCTTTCTTTGTCAAATGTATGTGTTCATTTCTATCAAAATGTGTCTTCTGTAACATTGCTATTACACCCTACACTGCTTAATATAGTTCAATACTCTTTACTATTTGTGGGCGGCCACGGTGGTGCAGTGGTTAGGATTGCCAACTCACAGCAAGAGGTTCTCTGGTTCAATTCTCGGCTGGGGTGCCTTCTGTGTGGAGTCTGCATGTCTTCCCTGTAGTTGCGTGGGTTTTCTCTGGGTGCTCCGGTTTCCTCCCACATCCCAAAGACATGCAGTAGGTGGATTGGACACTCTAAATTGGCCCTAGGTGTGAGTGTGTGCCTTCTGTGGATGGTTGGGCGCCGGGCTGGCAACTCGACACTGTAAAACTCCACTGCCAATCATGAGCGGACAGATGATCCACTGTGGCGACCCCTAAGACGAAAGAAGAAGAAGAAGAAGACTCTTTACTATTTGTCTATATCTGTGAAGCCATTGACATTCCATGTTAATATTGACAAAGCACCCATTGTATAAAATTACTTCCACACAGCTAAATACATACATACAAGAATGCATGCATACATACGTAGATTTCAGGCATAGGAAATAATGCCCTTTTAGCCTACTAATCTACCAAAACAATTATTCCCATAGTAGGTGTCCAAGTTGTTTCTAAAAATATCTAAACTAGTGCTGCTTTAATATAATTCAATGGTATATGCTATGCTTCAGCTACTCTCTCAGAGAACCAATTAGCACAATTCTCATTCCTATGTGATTTCCAACACAGGTTGTCTGATGATTCTCTACTACTCTTTAATAATCCTAAACATTCCCAGAGGTAGTTATCTCTAAATGCCCTTCATACCAGAATAAGGTCTCCACTTAATTATCTGTATGAAATGCTCTACACATTTAAATATTTTAATATTTCATAATAACTTAAATTTTCATGTCCGTTGATGACCTTATTATATTTCTGCTGTACTCTTTCCAATTTACCCATGATAATATTCTTGCAATGTTTCTATATTAACACGCCATACTCTATTTTGGGTCTGATGCAACTTACAAACAATGATTTCATCACTGTTTATTTTCTAGACACTATGAATCTTTTTTGTACAGCCCATAGCTTCACAACTATCATAAATCAACTGATATGATCAGTAAAACTCAAAACTGGATGTACCCACACACAGAGGTCATTAAATCATTATGTGCTGTATTAAATATTCATAGTTCAGTCTATGTTTCCAAAATGGCATATGCTTAATTTTTCATGTATTTATCAGCATATTATTCTCCTGTGTCCAAATGGTCCATTTAGTCTTCTTTTGCAGATATGCCTTGTCTGTAACAGATCTGCATACAGACTATATAACACCTCAGATGAAAAAGATAGATCTGAAAGATACAACTTTAACAAATATGGCCCTGAGACAAAGCCCTGTGGGGCACCCTGACTTTAATCGAACATTTTATCTTTTCACTTGGTTTAAGTTCTGCAAGTCTTCTGGACTTCTAATACTATGATGAGAATGTATGATTAGTACGGTTTCAATCTTTGATGTTAGCCAAAAAGTGCTTTTCACAGCACCAGTAATGTGCACAAAACTGACTCCTCCTCTTGCAATTCATACGGAGTTACATGTATTGTTAGCATATCTAAGTATGGCTTTTTTAGACCCAGTACTCCTACTACTGTTGTAACTGTCTGGATATCTTTCTTCACCATTGCTCTTGTTTCTGCCTGCAAATCTTGATATTTTATGAATTTGTACCTGTCTGTACGTAAGATACTGTAATCACTAGCTGAAGCAATTTCATTGATCAATGCTACTTTTATCTTTCACTCATGGACTACTATATCTGTTTTTCTTGCATCTATTTTTGAACTGTTGGTAATGGGTCATCCCATGTGATGTACACTTCATTATTCTGTATAATACTTTCTGGTTCATGTTGTCGATGCTTCTCAGCTACTTCTATATTGTAATGTTTGCACAATCCCCAATGTTAACAGTTTTGCCAAATTATCGTGTCCTTCAGTGTTCAGGTACTCCACCATGAGTATATCACACCCAACAACACCCAACCCCAGCTATTTTTAGTTTTTTTTTTTTTCACAGAACTTGCATTTGTCTATTTTTTCCACATGTTCAATGGACTTTGTAAACTGTGCATGTAGGCCACTGTTCTGGGCTGCCATAATTAACCTTTCATATTTTGGTTTACACTCACCCCTCCTTAACCATTTCTCTGTCAAATCCTGATCAACATGAGGTTGTTCCAGGAAATCTCAATACCTAACACTATATATTTAGCTTTTCCACATTTCTTTTTTTTCATCAAACCCTTCTTCTTAGATTATTTTTTATTTATTTGTTTTTGACACATTCAGTTATCTAATTTTTGTCTACTTCTGGTATGATTTCCATTCTCACTTGACACCAGAATGCTGCTGCTAAATTAAGCAAAGAAGTCATCTTAGACTTCCTCTCCTCAAGTTTTAAAATTTCACTATGCTTGCATCATATATGTATGCAGTCCCACAACTGCAAATCTATATGTGTAATCAATTTCAGTGAGGCCTATACCTTCTTCAGAGTGAATAATATATAATTTTGCTATACACTGATTCTTCTATAACATTTAATAAGCCAAATCCAATACATTTCAGGGACAAGCAATCAAACCAAAACTGTAAGTTAGAACAGGAAGAATTGTTTATAGACTGGAATTTATTCCTAGATATCAAGGCTTGTAAAAAAACAAAAACGAACTGTAAACACTCCAGAAGTCACTTTATTAGTTAATTCAAATTTGGAACACACTAAGATTTTCACTATTAGATACTTAATGGAAGCTGTATTGGAAAATAATTATATAGTGTTTGAAAACCAGTTGTCCTGATAGAAAAAGGGGGTGGCAATGGGCGTGGTGTGTGCACCTGTGTTTGCAAATTTGGTACTAGCTCAGTGGAAAATCAAGTAGTATTTGACCCTGAATATGGTCACTATATGGTCGGTTCTTGGAGGATATTATAATTTTTTGGGCCGAAGGTAGGGCTAGACTATTTGAATACTAGTACTAATTTTTTGAGATTCACTATGGATGTAGAGGAGGAGGAAATCCCTTAACTGGATGCTACATTAAAGAAAAATAGGCTAACAAAGATGTTTGTGTCAAATATATATAGGAAGCCTACATATTCTACCTACCTCCTGCATTTTGACAGTTGCCACCCCCTACACCAAAAGAAATGATTAGTTAAAGAACAAGCAGTGAGGCTTGTCCGTATGGTAAACATTGATAATATATTTTATGGTGAGTGTCTTAAGCTAAAGGGGATGTTATTAAACCTAGGTTATTCCAGTGACTTACTAGAGGGTATTTTTAGTAAGGTGGGAAGAAAAAGACAAGATGGGTATTTTTACCTATTACTAGGAAATGCTATTAGCCAGGATGGAATAAGTGGTATTGGTTCTAGGAGGGAAGGTAAGGATTTTCAAAAAGCTCTCATTCTGCCTTATAACATCCATTTTCAGGGTATCAAAAACATTATTAATCATTAGTGGAATGTGGTCAGAGTAGATAGACTGTTTTAAAAAAGGTTGGACAAAAACCTGTCTTTGTTTATAAGAAGGACAATTGTTTAAAAAGATCAATGAAAGGCCATTTAGATTAAGTCAATAAGGACAAATGAAAAAATGTGGTCAGTCTAGGCAATGCAAGTTCATCTTAGAAGGATTAGAGGTGACAGTCCATAAAGGAAAAAATGTAGTTCTTAGGCATAATTTTAATTGTCAAAGTGTGAGAGTGGTGTATCTTGCCAAGTGTCAGGAATGTGAGGGTTTCTACATTTGCAAGACAAAAACAACATTTAGGAAAAGAATCTACTAACATCAATATGACATTTTGAAAGGTGATGAAAATAATACATTGGCAAAACATATTAGATAATTAATTACACATAGTTTTAAGTATATAGCTATTGATAAAGTAGATTTAGGACAGAGGGGTGGACCATCGGACCTATATCTTGAGTATAAGTGTTAAAATGGCAGTTAATATGTAATGCTACTGGCCCTCAGGCCTGAACAAAACTGTATATGTTAGTTGTCTACTAAAATTAAAAGCTGAGTTGGCCATATAAATGTATTTCAAAAATGTTTTTAAACATATATTATTATATTATATTTGCAAGTACATATAATATACACACACGCACACATCTTTAAGGTTTGTATATAAATTTATTATGTTCAATGGTGGAAGGTTTTAGAGTAATTTTAAGTATTATGTCAGGATGGAATGTTTTTTAATGATGTATATTTGTTTACTAGAGAATTTTTATCTTTGTGAACTAAATTAGCAGTAAATTGATATTATCATGTGACTGGGGGATGGTATTAAAAGGGTGGAGTGTGTGTATTTTTGTTGTTCTGATGAAGTCAGCATGGGACTGACAAAACCGCTTAACTAATAAAGTGGCTTCTGGAGTGTTTACCATTCGGTTTTGTTTTTTTACAAGTGTGTTTAATTGTGTTTTCTTGGTTTTGTGGAGTTTGTGGTGTTGAAATGGATAGGAACCTAACCAGCAACCCTATCAATGCAATATACGAGGATTTGAGGGCGTCTATCAGAAATTTAACTGCTTTAATAGAAGGACTAACTCAGAGGCTTGTAGCAAGTCAAAATGACCCAGGACTGTATAACAATGGTAATTTAGTTTCCCTGTTACTCTAGCATGTCCAAAGGTCAGTCAATGGTTTCCTCTCCAGTCCAGGTGGTGAATCTGGGAATTTTGAGGCAATGTTACAACTGTCTCATGTACACGGACAACCCTCTCCTCCTCCAAACAGGTTCAAATATATGTGAGAGATGCAACTATTTAGCCAAACTGGAGGCTGAGCTCTCTCATCTCAAAACTGGTGTAACCAGTCAGGAGGAGAAGGTAACCTCACACAACACAATTCCAGTATCACATAGTCCCACCACATCAGCGAACCAAACACATAAATACACAAAAACATACTTGGAGGCTCTAAATAAAAATCTACCTAAGCAACAGAGACCTCCAAAGCAGACATCCAAGCAAACACTACCTCAAAACAAAACGCAAACACATAACCCACAAAGTCAGTGTGCCAAGCAGCCACAGCCCTTAAGGCTGAATAACACACCTGATACTCTTGTTATAGGTGACTCTATTGTTAGACACACTGACGTCCCGCTCACCAGGCTGAATAAAGAGAAGGTCATGGTGAGCTGCCTGTCGGGTGCTAGGATCCGACACATAACGCAAGCACTCAGGTCACTCCAAAGCAAATACAAATATGACTCAGTCATTGTACATGCTGGTGTGAATGACCTGAGATGTACCTCCCTGGACTACATGAAAAGAGACATAGAGGAGGTCTCTGATCATGTAGCCCAGGCTGGTATGACCCTGACCTTGAGCAGCATCTTACCCTCACCTAGAATGATGCCACAGTACAAAGACAAAATGATCGATTTTAACAATTGGCTAAAATTTTGGTGTCATTCAAAGGGGATCCATTGTCTGTCAGCCTGGGATGACATGCTGGACAAGCCACGTTGCTTCACTAGGGACGGCTTGCACCTGTCACCACTGGGCTTTCGGATATTGGCAAAGGCTCTTGCCACCCACATAGTGCCTTTTTTAGGCAAGGCTCAAAAGTCAAACCCACCCCCATAGACAGCACAAGGAACAAGAAACTAAGGGTAATGCTGCTAAATGCCAGAAGTCTTAACCTCAAGATGCACGCACTCGAAGCTCTCCTCAATATGGAGAACATCGATATCTGTGCAGTGACAGAAACCTGGTTCAAGGCTCCAGAGAGCACCCCAGCACTACCAGGCTATACCTCATATCATGCTTTTCGGCCCCAAAACTCGGACCGAACCACAAAAGGAGGAGAAGTTTCCATATTTATCAAGGATATCCACACCTCCAGGTTAGTGGCATTGCACGAAGTATCGGAGACCATCCATGTGCAACTAACAGTGGGCAAGACTGCTTTTCAGTTTATAGCATCCTACAGACCACCCTCTCAAAGTCAGAAATCCCATTCGGCTTTCCTGAAAACATTGGAGAACATGAAGATCTCTCCGAACACCATTATATTGGGCAACTTCAACTACCCAAACATTGACTGGGAGCACTATTCAAGCCCCAGCACCTTAGCCCAAAGATTCCTGGAAATTATAAACTCAAATGCTATGGAACTAGTCACCACTCCCACAAGAGGGGACAACATACTAGACCTGATCATTACCAACATGAGGACTCTATGCTCCACACCAGAAGTATATCCCTCATTGGTAAGATCAGACCATAAATTAATTTCACTGGATGTCCACATCCCAACCCCACCCCCAGCCCAGAAAACCACAGTGAAAAACTTCTCAAAAGCGAACTTCTCACTTCTCAAAACTGAAGTGGAATCCTTCAAGACCCCAGGGCCAGTGGAAACTACAGCCCAAACTGCAGAATCCTATATAAATGCATTCTACGGACATCTCCAGGAATGCATGGATCATGCTATCCCAAACAAAACCAAGACCCAATCATCCAAAGGCAGGCGTCCAGTCTGGTGGACCCCTGCCATAAATAAACTGTACAACAGAAGGAGGAAGCTACTACATGATAGAGCAAAATCCCTAATAGGGAAGGCATCTCTGATCAGTAATAGCAAAAAATTACGATCCCTCATAAAATCCTCCAAGGCCAGCTTCAAGAGAAAAATTGCACAGGACACCAAAGACAATCATAAGGCTTTTTTCAGTTATGTTAGAAACCTGGGATGCAAGATTCTAAACGACAAAAAATACACTGAACCCACAGACATCGCCAATATCCTGGCAGACAGGTTCAGTGCAAACTTCTCCACCCCCTCCCCCCCAAAAGAGCAAGTATCTATCCCGGCAGAGGACTGCCTCCCAAACATCTCAGATGCTCAGGTGAAGGCTGCCCTCTCCAAAGCAAAAAACACTGCTTCCATGGGACCAGATGGCGTCCCAGGTTGCGTCCTACATGAACTACAAGAGGAACTAATCCCTCAAATAAAACAGCTATACAATCTCAGCCTCACTACAGGATATGTGCCCACAGAATGGCGTACAGCAACAGTGGGCCTACTCCACAAAGGTGGAGCCTCTACGGACCCTGGAAACTATCGCCCCATAAGCCTGACTAGCTTAGTCTGCAAGGCTATGGAGAGGATCATCATGGAGCTCATAAACAAAGACATTGGGGACCTACATACACTAGATCCTACCCAGTTTGGCTTTGTCAAAGGCAGATCCTGCCTTTTGAACCTGGTTGACTTCTTTGAAACAGTCACCAAAGCCATAGATGAAGGGAAGGTAGTCCACACAGCCTATCTGGACCTTGCAAAGGCATTTGACACAATACCCCACTCGGGCATCATAGACAAGCTATCCAGCTTAAATATAAACCCCTATGTCACAAGATGGCTCGCAAACTGGCTCAAAGACAGAACCCACAGAGTGAGAGTTGCTGGAGCCATGTCAGACTCGAAACCGGTCACAAGTGGCATCCCACAGGGTTCTGTCCTGGGACCACTCTTGTTCAGTATATACTTTTCCGAGGTACAGGCAAACGTGGGAGGACTATGGCTCACCAAGTTCGCAGACGACTGCAAACTGGGTGCCATAATCAACTCTCCAGCTGACACAAACATCATTCAAAAAGGTCTCACAGAGACAGATAACTGGTGCCAGCACCATGGTTTAAAGCTAAATGCCAAAAAATGTATAGTCATACCCTTTGGCAAAAACAATGTGCCCACAAATTACCACATAGGCAGAAACCCATTAAGTACAGAGAAAGTTATTAGGGACCTGGGGACCCAAGTTGATAGCAATCTCTCCTTTGAAAACCACATTGCCAAAGTGGTTAGAAAGACCTTCTACATAGCCCACCTCATCACGAAGGGTTTCACATCTAGATCAAGAGAGGTAATCGTGCCCCTTTATTCATCCCTCATTGGGCCCATCACAGAATACAATGCCCCTTTTGGGATGTACCTTACCCGACACCTGCAGCAATTAGAAAGACCCCAAAAGTATCTCACCAAGAGGATCAAGGGTCTCAAACAGATGCCATATGCTGCTCGGTTAAAAAAACTCCAGCTCTACTCAGTTGCATACCGCCTACTTCGAGGCGATCTATGCTGACATACAAAGCTATGTCAAATCCAGAATTAATGGACATGCTCCACCTCAGTAAATCTAAATCCCTTAGAGCCACATGCTCGAGGGACTTGAACCTCAGCACAGAAATAAATAGAACTTGCTGGAGGGACAGGTTCATAACCCAGAGGCTCCCTTCGCTCTGGAATAGAATTCCAGTTCATGTGAGGCAGAGCACCTCACTGAATCTCTTCAAGAAGAATCTCGATAAGTGGATGGGGGATCGTAGGTTTGTCCCAGGGATTACTCCCGTGTCACTATTAGACAGAGGCACAGTAAACTAAACCTTAAAAAGGGCACAGTATACTCAAATCAAGGGATGGCATAAGCCATACAGAATCGAGCTAGGCTTATAATTGCCCCAGGGCAGATAGCCTAGTATGAACCTATGAACCTATGAACCTATAAAATAATGGTATTGGTAATTCACAAGAGAGTGTGGACTCTGGTATTACACCAGCCCAAAGAACTAACCACTTTGGCAGTGCTTCAAGGAACAACAGAGCAGGTTTACATGGTGATCTAGAGGAGGAACCAATTACCAACAACAGGGCGGGTGTAGTGGAGCCCTTCTCATTGATTGATTGATTACATGGAAGGAATGAGCTTTCCTTTAGTTCTGGGACTCTTGGAGGTCAGGAAATGGATAGTGGCACCCTGGATACTCAGTTAAAACTATTACACAACCAAACCTTGAAGTATCGAAAATTACAGCTTGAGAACACATATTTCTGAGAATGTTTGAGGAGGCAACAAGTTCCAAAAGGCTTAAAGAGCTGGAAGAACACTACCGAACTGATAGCTGGTTCAGAGCTGCACCTTGAGTTGCTGAACTTATTTAGTAAACAAGCTGTGAATTACTGGAACTGCTTTTAAAAGACAATGACAAGAAAATGGCTGTATTAAATGATTCAATTAATGATTTAAATAATAGCATTCGGTCTGATTTGTTATTTCAGTTCAAAGTTAATGAATACCATGCATTGTTTGGACAGCGCAGTGGTGCAGATGTAGCATTGTCCCCTAACAGCAAGAGGTTCTCTGGTTCGATTTTCGGCTGCAGTGTCTTCCGTGTGGAGTCTGCATGTCCTCCCTGCGTTCATGTGGGTTTCCTCCGGGTGCTCCGGATTCCTCCCACATTCAAAGACATGCATCTGGAGTGGTTCTCCCTGGGCCTCCGCTTAAAATTGGCTTTGTTCCAAGTCGGACTTTCCCGGTTAACAAATGTTAAATAAAAATAAAAAATAAATGCAGACAGACAATTAAACGAGTTAAAAAATAAAAAAGCTATTACAAGACAAAAATGATTATGAAGCTGGAAAAGCTTACCCACCTTCACTACATAGGATAGGAAATAATGACTCATATAGTACGAGCCATGATAGGCAGAATTATGGTAATTCCAATATTACAAATTGACAATGGAAGGAGGGAATATGAGATCCCTTTAGAATACCCCCCCTCTGAGATGGTCACAGTGACTAATGAATCAGAGCAGGGCCAACAGGACAACTATGGGCCAACAGAGGACACTGCCAGGGGGAATCAACACCTGAGGGGGGTCCATGAGGTGGGGAGGGAGGGAGGGGGAGAATGAACTATCGGTAGAAAATGTTACAAAGATTAATATTATTTTGAACACAGTAAGTGATTTTTAAAATGTATAATTACAGTGAGTTTGAAGTGACTACAGAATGGGCAGACCTATTTGATAGAGGTCTTACATTTGTACACACTAGACCGGGGAGATTGGATGAAACACTGATTCAGTTAAAGTTGTTTGTGAGGAAAATCAATATGTTTTTACATAAAAAAAATAATTGCAATGAGACAAGTAATATGTGCAGGAGACAAAGTGTCTTTAATCTACCATTACAACCCCTACTGAGTGTGTTCAAAAAACTTTGTGAAAATGAAATTAGGGAGTATTTTATCTCCAATGCAAGGAAGTCCCTGAATCCAAACCTCAATGTAGAACAAAAGGGATTACTAAGAGATATTCAGCAAATGAATCAGATTAGAATCATGAAACCAGATAAAGGTGGGGACCTTGTAGTCATGGACACTAATGAAAATATTAATAAAATGTTAATGATATTATATACTGACACTTATGAAGACGTTTCTTTAAATGAGAAGAATATTACTTATCAGAGAATCTTTATTCTTCTGCCCCGTCCCCTGGCTGCTGTGCATCCCTGGCTCCGGTGTTTGTTACCTAGTCTTTTGAACTCCTGCTAGTCCCAGCTCTAGCCTACCTGATTGTGCCCTGCTGGAAGCCAAGGAATTAACTCTTGAACAGAAAATACCTCAACCCGCTCCCCGAGAATCCTTTTGTCCCAAAAAAGAATACAGTGAAAGTATGTCTTCCAATGCTGTTATTGCCTAGCTAAATACTTCTGCTAGGTAAAACAAGCAACCCTCCCAGGTTAGCCAGCAGCCAAAATCCCCTCCTTATTAGCCTCAAATTGCCCTTACTTCCCAATCTCTTTCCCTCTCACTCTGAACTAGGATAGCTCCATCCCATACTCCAGCTTCTTATCCCCTTTAAGGGACTTCTTATCCCCTTTAGGGGATCTCGCTCTTCCTACTGAATTTACATACCTGGCCACTAGGTGGCACCCTACTATCAGCTAACTGCCCTGTATTCTTTCCTGTCTCTAGTTACTCCTCCTGATTCTGTGTTCCTAGACTTTCTGTAGTCTACTTCACCCTCTACCCTGTCTCCCAGTAGGTTCTTATCTCACATTTCACTATACTCGTAGCCCAGTCTCTCCCTACAACCCTTCTACTTTTCCTTTAGTTTCTCCCTGAACCCCCCTTACTTTCCTCCTTAACTCTACACACTTACCTTCTGATCTTCACACCTTACTGATTGTTATCCTTGACTTTCTCTTACCCTCTCTGGCTCTTCCTGCTCCATTCGCCCTGCGGGCTCACTCCGCTCCCCTACCCTACCCCACACAAATCCCACCCTCCCCCAGTGCTCCTACATTTATACATCACAAGCCACACCCCTACCCCTAATTAACCAATTAACATCCAATCTTCCCCTAATACTTTACAAGAATACACACCCACATTCCAAACACTCTTCACAATACCCTTCAGAATAGCCTATTCTGACTCAAATCTATCTCCCTAACAAACCCTATTTCTTGCTGACATTCTATATTTCTATCTTAAAATGCCCCCACAACACAAACCTAAACTAACAATCCTTATTCTCTTACTTACTTTACTACTCATCCTTTCCATATCATTTAACCTTACTCTGTATGAGAATGTATACTACAGGGAACCCCCCCCCATTCTCTAAAACAAACACTACCTCTTAGTCAACCAAACTCACATAACCACGCTAACATCACGTCTACCTCTACCTACCTTTCCCCAAAGTATCATAGGCTAGCTCATATTTCCTTCCATCAAGCCAGAAAGTGTTATAGTGTCTATAAAGCCCTAAAGTTCTTACTTACCCTTCACCAACACCTATTACTCCACAGAGATATTCATCCCAACCCAGGACCAAATAATAACATCCCACTAAAGCCCCACCAACCACAGCCTACAACCCCTTTTACCTCTACTAAAGACCCAAACTCCTTACTCATAGCTCATCTTAACATACAGAGCTTAAATAACAAAATCAGCAAACTCCATGCTCTACTTGACACCCAGTCCTTTGATGTCCTATGTCTAACAGAAACCTGGCTAAAACCAGCGACAAAGGAGTCATCCCACCTGGTGATAATATAATAAGATTAGATCATACATCCAAAAATGGTGGAGGGGAAGCAATTCTGTTTAAATCTTCCTTACAAGTTTCCATAGTAGATATACAACTACCCCATTGATAGTCATGCAGAAATCCTTATCTCTAAGCTCCAGATCAATGCAAACAAGTCCATTAATATAATATGCTCCTACCTCCCTCCAGGAAACAACATCGATATCCTACAAACCATACTCTGTTGGCTTTCCTCCTCCTTCCCACAAGAAACCATCATACCTGGTGACTTCAACATTGACTGGAATACCTGTACCTCAGCCCAACCTGCACTCCTTATAAATCTCTATGGCTTCTCACAAATTATCACCTCACCAACCAAAATCCATAAGCCTAGTGGAAAACAAAGCACCTTAGACTGGATCCTTGTAAATAACCACCCACTCTCATATAAAGCTGATACCCTACCAGATGATATAAGTGATCACTTCCTTACTTATATAATCAGGAAAAAAACTTTCATTCCCAACCAAACCATCTTTAAAACTATACGTAATAAAAATAATTTTAATCCAGTCAGCTTCCAAGCTGAACTACAAGCTTGTGACTGGTCTCCCTTGAAACAACTTCCACTGGATGAAGCTGTATCCTTTTTTAACTCCAAATTCCTACAAATCCTGGAATACCATGCACCTACTAGAACTATAAGAACTAGCACCAAAACTGCTCCATGGCTCACCAAAGAGACTAAACAAAAAATTTGATTAAGAAATAAGATCTGGTCTAAATGGAGAATCACTAAAAATCTAACTGACCACCAAAACTATAAACAGTTAAGAAATGCCACTAAAAGATCAATACTCCTTGACGAAAAGAACTACTACTTTAAACTTCAGCATAAACATCAACAAAAACCTCAAATTTTCTGGTCAGCTATAAATAAACTCTTACACCCAGGCCACACCAAGACTCCAACCCTCACAGGTCTCTCTTTAAACTCTTCAAATGAGATTGCTAATGCCCTCAATACCTGCTTTACTGAAACTGTACAATCTCTTGCTAACTCTTTACCTCCTGCTAGCTCTAACCTCCCATCCACCCTGACTAGCATACCACCCCCCTTTCATCTAAAGCCAGTTCCTACATCTCTCATCTTTACCTTACTTAGTAAACTTAAACCATGTACCCCCTCATCTGATCTCCTACCAGCTGAATATCTACAGATTGCTGCAAAAGTACTATCCTACCATATTTCCATGCTTATCAACAGAACCATTACTGAAGGCCTTATCCCATCTCTCTGGAAAATCTCTCTGGAAAATCTCTCACATTATCCCACTTCATAAAGGTGGTAACTCCATCGAACTTTTAAACTATCGCCCCATTGCCCTACTCTCTCCTCTAGCCAAACTAATGGAAAAATGTATCCACCAACAACTACTTGATCACCTTCTCTTAAATAATCTTCTATCAGATTGTCAGCATGGCTTTAGGCCTTTTCATAGTATCACTACTGCACTCTTATCTTTCCCTGATTGCATTAACAAACATTGTAACAATAATAAGCTCTCTGCTGCACTTTCTATTTACCTTTCTAAAGCCTTTGATATGGTTAACCATCAAATACGTCTAAACATACTAAAAACTCTCCCATTCAGCTAACAAGCACTACAATGGTTCAAGTCCTATTTAGAACATAGACAGCAAGCTGTCATCTGGGACAATAACCTTTCCTCTCATCTTCCTATTACTTTGGGGGTCCCTCAAGTCTCTATCCTGGGACCTTTCCACTATATTCATTAACAATCTACATCTAAATATTCCTCAAGCCACCTACATTCAATATGCAGACGATTCTACTCTAGTATGTACTGCCTCCTCTGCTCCTGAACTCCAAACCATTACTCAAACTGTATTTAGCTCAGTTGAGAATTGGTTCCTACAACGTTGCCTCCTACTAAATGCCAAAAAAAACTAAGCTACTGCTGTTTAGCCTAACACTTATATCTTCCCCTATTTACCTCACTGTCAAGACCAGTAATGCCACTATCATTGCACCAGACCCAACTACCAAACTATTAGGCATAACAATTGATCAACATCTTAACTTTGATTCACATATTAACATGACTAACAAAACTGTAAACAGAAAACTTGGCTCTCTCTATCGAATAAAATCTTTTCTTACCCCTGAAGCAGCCAGAACCACCATTGCCCATACCCACCTTATCTCTACCCTCCTCTATGCCTCCCCCATTTATACCAATCTCTCCAAAAGTAACCTTAATAAACTGGCAACCTCTTATAACAACATTACCAAATTTGCCACTGGCTCCCCATTTAAAACCCACCACTGTCTAAATCTTAAACAGCTTGGTTGGCTAGAACTTCAAAACCAGCTACTTTTTCAACAACTTATCATCACCCATAAAATATTACATCAGTCCACCAACACTCCTATTCTCAGTAGCCTAATCTCTCCCTATAGTAATCTCACTACCCTTCTCTCAGCGAATAAATTACAAGTAACCATCCAGAAATCCTTTAACAAAACAGGAGACTCCCTCTTCTCTAATTCAGTAGAGAGAATCCGGAACAGGCTTCCCAACAATCTACAATTACTTTCATCATTACCAGTCTTCAAGAATCAAATAAAACTACTCCTTAAAACACAATGGCTTTGCCCATGCTCTAACCCAGAATAAAACCAACTGTAGCATTACTGTTTTCACCCTCATTCAATAACTAAACCTGATTACTAATGTTGCTCTTTGGCTTTAATCTTCTCCAGTCTTCTAGTGCCAGCAAACTACCCTGTATTACATAAAATAAGAACATTCCCCCTACTCCAAGCACCTGCATTTCAGCCTTATATGTATTTCTTTCTGTTTTACTAGTGGGTATAATCCTGAACATACCCAATAACCACCTTAATCTATCTTACCGTTCCTACTTTTCTCTAAGAAAAATGTCTATCCCTTTACCTAATCATCTGCTTACATTGGAAAAAAGACTCTCTGAAATACAATCAGTGAAGAAAATGTATATGAATGTTTTAATTGATGTGTTTTTTGTCTTCTGTCTTTATTGTCTGTTTCATTTTTTTCTCATTTATTCTTTGTAATATTGTTACTTTGCATAGTTTGGAGCTTATCTCCTTGGGCCTATACTAAAAATGGACATGTATCCAGTTGGACTAGCCCGGTCAACAAATATAAAATAAAATAAAATAAAATAAAATAAATAAATAAATAAAATAAATTGGCATAATGCTTGATGAGATGGTATTGAATGAACAGATATCTGTGACAGAATTTGATTATTTAAAGGTTGCATACCCCTCATTTCAATGTTTTGGGGTTTCAGTGTTTTGAATTTTCGACGTTATGGTCTCAATGTTATGAAATTCAACTTTATGAAATTTTGATGTTATGACGTAGAACTCTCTCTCTCTATATATATATATATATATATATATATATACATGTGTGTGTGTGTGTGTGTGTGTGTGTGTGTGTGTGTGTGTGTGTGTGTATATATATATATATATATATATATATATATATATATATATATATATATATATATGTGTGTGTGTGTGTGTGTGTGTGTGTGTGTCTAAGGTTTTTACATGAATTTATTATGTTCAATGGTGGAAGGTTCTAGGATAATTTTATGTATCATGTCAGAATGGAGAGTTTTTTAATGAGTTATGTTTTTTAATGTATTTTTGTTTACTAGAGAAGTTTTATCTTTGTGGACTTAATTAGCAGTAAATTCACAAACTGATATTATCTTGTGACTAGGAGAAGGTATTAAAAGGCTGGGGCATGTGCATTTTGTTGTTCTGATGAAGTCAGCATGGTACTGACGAAAGCGCTTAACTAATAAAGTGACTTCTGGAGTGTTTACCGTTTATTTTTTTTTTTACAAGTGTGTGTAATTGTGTTTTCTTGGTTTTGTAGATATTAAGGCTGTTTTCAATATTATTTTTTAGCTTTCTGAAGTATTCCTTAACAAGTTTTATTCGCATGTGTTCATGTTTAAAAAGTGATCCGTCATTGATTCCCAAATATTTATACATTCCCTCCTGCAAGCTCCTTTATATTGTCTGTCCCAGATGGATATTTTCTTAGTAGTGCAAATGTCCTGCCTTCACTGTTGCTTTTGCAAATGAATCAAGACCAAATAATCTTATATCAGCTGAGAAAGTTTTAACTATTTCCATTTGTGCTTTCAACCCCTCATCTGATGAACGACACAATTTTAAGTCATCCACAAAAAGTAGAGAAGACAACTTTAAGCAAAGTTGTTTTCTGGGAACCAAATTCTAGCCCTGACCTTATCTGTTAAGTAGACATCTTAATGGTTAAAGGCAAGACAAAACAGTAGTGGTGACAAAGAATCACACTGGAATATCCCCCTTTGAATTTTTTGCCCTAGGATAATACTTTGCCCTTTTTCATGGCTTAACTGCAAAATGTGCCACTGTTTCATGGTCACTGTAATGTAATTGATCAACGTCGGATGTATCTTACACATATGCAAGCACTTCTTTATCATGAATGTGAGATGCTGTCAAATGCTTTTTTGTAATCTATCCCTACCATACTTAGATTCTTTCCCTTTTTACAATTCCCTATTATTGCTTTAGCACCCATATATATACTCATATAATGTGGGAATAATGTTCTGTTCCTCTTCATCCACATTACCTACAAATTCATCTAATTTCTTTCTAATGCATAATATGAGCTGATTAACAGATTCATCCATCTTATGATCTTTCATTAAACACTCTGGTGACTTAGCTTTCCCTTTTTCAAAGCAATCATACCATAGTATTAACCCATTCCTTTTTAGTAAATTAATTTCCACAAATCTAGAGGTGCATGCAATGGGAATGCACAAAAATTTCCATTTTAAAAT
>NC_056734.1:996246086-996296086 GCF_019279795.1 Protopterus annectens | reverse complement strand
TTGTGTTTGCATGGTTTATAATGTATAATGTTTGCAACTGAAATTGTGTCGCGATGGTATATTTTCATTTATATAAATGTAACATAGCCTACATCATACACGATAATTTAATAAAAAATTTTTTGTTAAAAAAAGAAAAGAAAAAGATCTATGTGATATAATTAATTTTTTATCCTTTCCTTGTGTATAGGTGAAATTACAGAACATTTCCATTAGGAGTAATTATTTTATCACTCTGAATTATCCTAAGAACTTCACTCAGTAATTCTAAACTAAAGTGCATTATGCAATCCCTTACTTAAACCATCCAGCTCTGGAGCTTTGCCATTGTCAGCTTTCTTTAAAAACTTATTTAACTTCTATTAAGGTAATAGGTTTATTCAACAGAGAAATTTGCTGATCATTGCTTTTATTAGTAAGATTTTTCTTTAAATACTTGTCAATTTTGCAATCATTAGGATTATTATTTTATCTTGATTAACAGCATCATGGATATTAAGCATTTCCTCTATGTCTGAAGTAAGCTTATTATTAGCTTTAATGGCTTCAGTATTATTTAATTTTTTTGTTTGCTGTTGAAACCTCACTTTATGTATATTGTCTTGTATTTTTAATAACTCTTTATCCCACTCTTTCATTTTGTTACTAGACCATCATTCCATTCTATCCTTAATATGCATTTTTAAGGAATCCCATAGTATGACTTTATTAACATGGTCATCATCATTCAAAGATAAAAAAAATTCTCAATTTACATGGATGACTGCAATTAGGGATGCAGACAGTAGGCAGGAGGGGACTGTAATTTACTGGAGAAAACTGGCAAAGGAAACAAGGTATTGGGAGCAAAAAATTAGAGAGAGAAAGGAAATAACATGGGATGAAGCAAAGAATTTATTTGGACTGCAGGCTAAAATTTGCATTTCCTGTCAAGTATTGATATCAGAATATGGGCAAAAAGAAAGAAATGGGCGATCTTAAGAGAAAGATCAGTACTGGTAGAGTTTTTAGTAGAATCTAAAACATATGCTCAGGAAATAGGTAGTGTGAAAAGCATTATAGACAAGAATTGGCACATTTTACTAGTTGATGAGCAAACTGAAAGGTGGATAGGGCAGAAGCCTAAATTCACATATAAAAACAGGAAAAGTCTTAAACAGCAACTGAGTTATCTGATGTCTAATGTAATCACCCATGAATTGGAAAGAGGCACAAGGAAGTGTGGCAAGTGCAATTACTGCGAATATATTGATACATCTAGGTTTTTTAGGCACTCCAAAACCTGATATTTATGGGAGATTAGAGCTAAAGCTGATTGCAATAATAAAGACTTAGTTTATTTAGCCGCCTGTGTTGTGTTATAAATTTTATGTTGGCAAAACCAACTGCCATCTCAAAACCAGGATTAGAGACCATCTATATTGCACAAAAAGGGGGGAAGAATATAGTGCATTGGGTAAAAATACTATATCTATGGGGAATGAAAAAAGAAATGAAAATGAAAAAGAATGGTATGATGCTTACACCATAGTAACATACAGTAGTGTATTGGTTATTGTAAAGCATAGCTGGTATACAGAGCACAGTTATCTTACCGTATTATGTACAAACGTATTTTACCCAGGCAAATTGTTAGTTCTGTCTCGCAAGGCACAGACAATATGCAGGCTGACAACTTTGAGTGCCACTAGGTAAGCTGCTACAAGCATTTGTACCAGTGAGCTTGCAGCCAGTGCTATTGCTAAAGGAAAAGGACATCATGTGTTAATCTACTTCAAGCTTCTTAAAGCCATTATATCTTGGATAACACTTAATCCCCAGGGAATGACACCTCTCTGTGACTCGCACATACAGTAAAAGGGATGCCAAACATGACCCTACCTGTGCTTAACCATGTATAGGGAGTGCACTATGTGTATCCGACATAGTCAGCCCTCCAACACCATCCTCAATGCTGGCATAGCCACAAGTCCTTGATGATTTGCCAGAAAACCACAGTTTTAAGAAAAACAGATGAAAAATCTGAGGCCAAAATCTGGAGATTCTGTGAAAATCTGGACAGCTGAGAGGTATGCCTGTGGTATGGTGACTGTGGTTAAAGAAAATTAAAGTCAGAATTTCTATTGATCCACCAGATCATAATAGAAGGATCTAAAGGGAACACTATCTTTTCCAAACTGTTGAAGAAGTAGCCACCAGTATCTTTAATGCCAAGCTGTTTTCAGTGCTAGATACAAACCAGTGGTTTTGGCAAATCAAATTGGATGACACATGCTGAAACTTTATATGTTCAATATACGCTTGGGTAGATAAAAATTCTGGGACTACCAGGTATTTCAACATGCTGCAGTGAATATGGCTGAAAGGCTGGATGGTGTCATTAAAAGCAATTATGCTAGTTATGTTGTACCCTCATTTTTGATTAACAACTTATTCTTTTTTTCCTCTGCTTGTTTTCTCTTTTCTCTCTACCTGTAGCTAATTTAACAGATTGTATACCTGGGTTCCTGTCCTTCCCTAACCCAAGAGGCCCTGTGGACATCTCTTAATATCCAGTATCCTGAACAGGATTGAACATCCTCATAAAAAGACTGTCCTCCCAGATATTTTTTTGGAAAGTATGTCCTATCATTGTATTGCTTAGCTTTACTCACCAGGACATATTTTTTGCTCCCCTGCCAGGTAAACCAGCAGCCCCCCCCCTCTAGTTTGGCCTTAGATCCTCTCTCCTTCCCTCCTCTATTTGCCTTTTGTCCTTATTAATCCTCCCTCTCTACCCTGTCTCTTGTTCTTTATTCTTGGTAAACCCCCTGTGTGCTCCGTCTGATATTCTTTCCTAACCTGGCCACTAGGTGGCGCCCTTGTAACTACAAATCCTACATTCATACTTATTGGAATATCCTACTGCACTTCCTATCGATCCAACCTGCTATTTCTCTCATGAACATCTCCTCTATCTTACCCAGTACTATTTCACTTACCCCCCCACTTATCATACAAGTCTCCTCAACCTGTTGAACTCACCCTTACCTTTACACCTGTTTCTCTTCCTCTTGCCTGATTGTTTTCTGCATCTGGTCATCTTGTTCTTCACTCCACTCCCCTCCCTACCCCCAATTCCCACCCACCCCAGGGGTCCTACCTTTATACATACTTAGGCACACCCCCAATTAGCCAACTACCTATAACTTTTCTCCTATACATCTACCAATCAACTCCTCACTCCTACAACCACACCCTTTCTCCAAACTGCCTCACCCTATCTTTACAAACCGTGCAGTCCTATAATTACTAGCCTCACACTCTATAAAAACATGCCTTTAACCCTTAAATCACTCTTTCCTCTTCTTCTCCTTAACATCCTGCTTTACTACTACACCCTTACCTCCTATGAAAATCTCAAGCTTAACCAAACTCCTGCATCAGCCAAACACACTACAACCACACTTCCTCTACCCAACCAAACACATATTAATATACTATCCACCTGTCCCTAGCTCCCCCCTCTCTACCATAAAGCCCACCATTACAAATTCACAACCTCCAAATGGCTCTATCTAATACCATTCAAATACACAAAGGTCCTTCAACCCCCACAAACTCTTTTACTTATACATGGGGACATCCACCCCAACCCTGGCCCCAACACCCTCCACAATAAAATCCCTTCAAACCAAACTGCCAACTATTCTAACCCACCCTTTTCCTCTGACTCCCTCTCTATTGCTCACCTAAATATTCGTAGCATTAACAACAAAGTCACTCAACTCCATGCCTTAATTGATTTCTACGCCTTTGATATCCTCTGTCTCACTGAAACCTGGCTTAAACCCAGTACCAAAGACAATGAATTCACTCCCCCAGGCTATAGCACCTTAAGGCAAGATCGTCCAAATAAAAAAGGTGGAGGAGTGGCCCTCCTATACAAATCCCAACTTCAGGTAGCCTTAATTGACTCCTTGCCTCCCACCCCAGCAAATGCTGAAATACTTTGCACCAAGCTCCAAGTTAACAAATCCAAGGCTATAAACATAATATGTTCCTACATCCCCCCAGGCAAGAACATCAATACCCTAGAAAATATCCTAAGCTGGATTTCCTGCACCTTTCCCCAGGAAACCATAATCTTAGGTGATTTTAATATTGACTGGAGCTCCTGCATATCCCCCAAACCCACCATTCACCTTAATCTCTTTAACTTTCACCAAACCATCAACTCCCCTACTAGAATACATAAATCCACCCACAAACAAACCATTCTAGACTGGATACTGACCAACAACAATCCCTCTCCTATAAAACAGGAATACTTCCTGACAATATCAGTGACCACCTCCTTACCTTTATCACTAAACAAAAATGTAACAATCCCAAGCTAACTACTTATCGTACCAAATACAACAAAACAGAATTCAATCTAGCATCCTTTCAAAATGAACTCAAAGAATATAACTGGTCAACTCTAAAATACCTCCCAATAGATGAAGCAGTAACCCATTTCAACAATACCTTCCTACAAATTCTAAACCAGCATGCCCCATCCCGCTTAGTCAGAGTCAGCTCCAAAGCAGCTCCATGGCTCTCTGTTACAACTAAACAAACTATGAGCTAGAAATAAATTATGGTCTAAATGGAGGTCCACAAAACCCTATTGACCATCAAAATTTCAAACATCTAAGAAACAAAACCAAGAAACTTATCATTCTGGATAAAAAAAACTACCACTTTCAATATCAACAAAACCAAAACCAAAACCCAAAAAAATTCTGGTCAGGAATAAATAAACTACTCCATCCAGGCAACACCAAAACACCTACCCCAGCTAGCTTAGCACAAACCCAACCTAACATAATAGCCAACACCTTTAACAACTTCTTCTCTCAAACAGTCACCTCACTTGCAAGCACCATGACTCCCCCACCATCCCTCCAAACTACCCCCACTCTAAACAGTACCCACACGCTAAAGCTTGAGACCGTCTCAACAACCTATATACGGAAACTACTTTCCAAACTAAAACCCTGCACCCCTTCTGCTGACAAACTTCCAGCTGAATATCTACAACTAGCTGCAACCGAAATAGCCTACCCAGTCTCCATCTTAATAAACAGAACCATAACAGAATCCAAAATCCCATCCTGCTGGAAAATCTCCCATATTATTCCACTCCATAAAGGAGGGAACTCCAACGAACTATCCAATTTTCGACCTATTGCCCTTCTATCTCCTCTATCCAAAATAATGGAACGCTGCATTCACCATCAACTTCTACATTATATCTTGAATAACAACTTGCTTGTAGACTCTCAACATGGTTTTAGACCGTACCACAGTACTACTACTGCCCTTCTCTCCTTCACTGACACTATCAATAAAAAACGAAATAACAACCTGTTCTCCTCTGCGCTATTCTTGGACCTCTCAAAAGCATTCGATATGGTCAACCATGAACTTCTCCTCGATACCTTAAAATCCCTCTCACTGGATTCACAAGCATTACAGTGGTTCAACTCATACTTGACTAATAGAAAACAAGCAGTCCTTTGGGACAGCCATTTATCCTCTCAACTCCCAATTACCATTGGCGTCCCACAAGGATCCATCCTAGGTCCCCTACTTTTCTCTATTTTCATTAATAATCTGCCCAATTCCCTCCCAACATCCACATGTATACAATATGCAGATGATTCCACTCTCATCTGCTCTGCTTCTTCCCCAGCGGAACTCCACTCTGCTACCCAATTAGTCTTCACTGCAGCAGAAAAATGGTTCCAACATATCTGTCTCCTCCTAAATCCCAAAAAAACCAAACTACTACTCTTTACCCCAACCTGTAAATCCACCCCAATCTCTTTTTCCATAACATCCTGTAATGGCACTGTCATCAAACCTGACGGTTGCACTAAACTGCTAGGCGTCACCATAGACAATCAGCTAAATTTTGACTATCACATTGATTTAACTATCAAGACAGTCAATAAAAAGATTGGTGCCCTATACAGGCTAAAGCCCTATCTTACTGCTACTTCCCGAGTGGCCCTCGCCCAAACTCACCTTATTTCTACATTAATGTATGCCTCTCCTTCCTTTATCAACTTATCTAAAGCTAATGTTCAGAAACTTAATACTGCCTACCACAGTATAGCCAGATTTGCCACTGGCTCTCCATTCCAAACTCACCACTGTCTTAACTTAAAGAAATTAAACTGGCTTGAACTCCCAAACCTAATACTCCTACAACAACTGATCATCACTTTTAAAATTCTTCATTACCCCTCCAATATACCCATACTAAATAAACTCATCACACCTTATAAAAATCTCACGACACTTAGATCAGCCAACAAGCTACTAGTTACTACTTTGAAATCTCATAACAAATCAGGTGATTCCCTATTTGCAAACACTATCGGTTCTTACTGGAATAAACTTCCCACAGAACTGACCTCCCTAAGCTCATGTCACCTTTTCAAAAAACAGATGAAAACTTACCTACTAATTCACTGGCTATGTCCCTGCTCCAATCCTGACTGAGCTCAGCACTTTTATTACTCTCTCCAGTCTGCTACTTGTGTATTTCTTTCCACTCCCGTTCTAACTTAGACTTACTTCATCAGCCCCCTTTTACTGGACCTTCACTCTTTTTTCTCTAAAATTTCTGTTTGCCTCTCCTTCTATCCATCTTTTTTTCCGTCTCTTGCTACCTTCAGCTGACCTCCTATAATCCTGCTATCTTTGCATTTCATCTCTATCCTGTTTCCCCCCTCTCCTTTTCCAACTGGATACTCCCGACCTTTACCAAATCCATAATACTTGTACCAAATAAATAATTTACTATCTCCACTTACTGTCTACCCTATTTTCTGCCTTTTCCTTATCTTTAACTACTTAATTACCTGTTAAACTTCCAAACCTGCTCTTTTAACACTTTATATTAACAGATTTCTTGCTTTTGCTAATTACCTAATTTGTTATCATGACTACTGACTAATGATATTTTTTAACTTGACTAATGTTGTTTCTTAACTTAACTTTGTATTTTAGATACTGGAGCTTATCTCCTTAGCCCCTTAACTGAACTTTGTTTGTCATCTACTCAAACTAGTCCAGGAAAACTGTATATTGTCTCAGTACATTTTGTTAGTATTAGCTTAGTAATGTTTTCGTAAACTGTATTGTCTTATTCTGATAGTGGAGCTTTTCTCCTCGGGCCTCTGCTGAAAATGGACATGTATCCAGCCAGACTAGCCCGGTTAACAAATGTAAAATAAAATAAAATAAATAAATAATGAACACACATTCTTATTCCAAGTACTTCATGTACAATATGCCAATGAAAGACTTGGTGAATTAGTAAATGACACAGAACTAATAGAACTGAAATGGATTTTTAGACTCAGAGCCCATAGAGGGTATGGTTTGAATGATACACTATCCCTCTTACCTCTCTTAAGAAATAAGAATATTAAGAAATGAGTTTACATGGCATAGGTTTTATGTAAACGTTTTATAATTATATGTTTTAGCATGTTATTGAACTTGTATTATATGTTAAATTGATTCATTATATGAATGAACAATGGTTTTAAATATGTATGTACCTTTAAATATTTTGGAGGGAAACTGGTTTGTGTTGATTAGGTATGGTATAAAAACTGAGTCTTTTATTAAGTGTTATGATGTGTCTGAGGAAGTAATTTTTTATGAAAGCACTTACACAGTACATGTTTGTGGAATTGGAATAATAAACAGACTTGTGGAATTTTTAATAGTGTGCCTGTCTCCATACCTTGGGATTTTTTTTCGGATTTATATATATATATATATATATATATATATATATATATATATATATATATATTACTAGTAAAACACAACCTACCATGGATACCACAGCTCCTAGCTAGCCTATTGAATACGCAAACTACTATACCATCTTTCTAACAACCAAAACCCAAAATTTCATCAAGAACTAGCCAAAAGCTAATGTGAATTACATATAATTAATATAATATTGTATGTAAGTTAGAAAGACTACTAAACTAGTTGTATGTTTTGCCATTTAAAACTACTTTTTCTCAATTAATAATCCACTTCAGTTAATATCAAATAAATAATGTGACAAATAAAGTAATGCATATGTATTTCTGTAATAGTAGTATAATTATCTGTTAAATATTTCTAAATTATGCGTTCGTTTAACATTGTTATAACTAAATCTTTAAATATGCAAGTATAACAGAATGGAGCATGAAAAGGTAAAGTTATCTGTAAACTTTAAAGGTGACAAGCAATCTAAGCTTACCAAACTATTATTTATACATTTGTCATACTGAAAGATATATACATATTTAATAACTCTATCAAAAGCTCTGAATTAGCTTTAAAAATACAAGTGTATGTACCTTAAATTTGTATATCACCCTTAATATGATAAATATTAAATATCTAAAATTCCTTTAACTCATTAAATTAATTCAAACAAAATATGCATTACTAAGTTTGAAGGAATTATCCTGCACTCAGTAGAGTCAAAGAGCATTCACAGCCAATAGTGTACTTAAAAGTTTCATAATGCTCATTGCAAACCACATTCTCCTTTTCCAGTCTCAAATATTTTGGAAAATCTACAGTCTATCAGAAATGAAAGAACTAACTCAACAATAAGACTCAAATTTCAGCTCTTTTTTTTTAAATGAGTTACCTCAGGTAATCTTAGTGACTTCAGAGGTGTACAATGTGTAGAAAGCTACAGAGTTAATGTAACCATATTTTAGATTTCAGTTTTCAGGATCTTTTCGAATATCTTTTATGTAAGTTTCTGAGACAATTATGTGAGATTTTATATTTTCACTTTTTTGCCATGAGCAGGTATATGTAATGCATCTTCCTCATATGCAGTCTTCTATTCACATATATTATTTTCTGTCTTATTTGTCCACTGAAATTCTACCTTATTTTATATAACCTGCATTTCTAAAATCTCCCATCAAAGAACCATTTAATTATTTGTTACCACTTCCCTTGAATGAAATCATAAGGTAACATTATTAGAGACTGCAGCATGTGTATATATTTCTTAACTTACTAATATTGCTATTTTATTAAAATTGCATAAAAGATTTTTCTTCCCTTGTATATTAGCACATTACTGATAAACTGTTTACTCTTTTTATTAATTCTAATATTATAAGCAATCTTGACTATAAATAAATGAATTCTTGCCTGTCTAACTTAAATGCATGTCTTTAGCAACTATGTACTGTTGTTCTGGTCTGAGTTTCAAATCCTGGCATTAGTATTTAATTACATGTAATAATGACAATTCATTACATACAGCATCTGCTAATCTCTTTTGTAAGTTTCCCATACTTTTTAATTCCTCTAAACTATCAGTGATAAATATCCAATTTTACCCATTCCCATTAACATTTACAGCTGTGATTAATTTGCACTGCAGCATAAGCTATTAGCATTCAGTAAAGTACAGGCAAACCACATGCCAGGGATAGCACAATGTATATTAGTATAGCTTTTCTGTTTCTAATCCTTCACTTCTAAATAAATATATGTTTTAAAAATAGATGTTATTTTTTTAAACAAGAGACATTTTTATTAAATTATCATGTATAGGCAATCTTACATTTATCATGTATAGGCAATCTTACATTTATATAAATGAAAATAAACCATATCAACACAATTTCAGCTGCAAACATTATATATTACAAACCATGCCAACACAACTATAGCTGCAAACATTATTCATCACTTATATCCAGTCATTGTCAGTCAACCATTACATACCTCATTCAATTCCTGACTTCTTCTAAACCTCGTTCCTCCCCTGCATGTATTGATCCCACACTTCCTATTTTTTTTACTATGTAATTTGCTCCAACCATTTTCTAAAGATCTCAGTTCCAGTTGTTTTATCTGTATTACTATCGTTGCTACTTTTAGTAAAGTTGACTTAGACTTTGATTTCCATTTTCTAGCAATTGCTTATTTGGCAGCCATTATAATTAGACTTAGGAAGGCCTTACTATGTCTAGGCAATTCTGATTCTCCATCATAGCTCAAAAAAGAATAATTTCCATAGTTACACCAATTTGCTCACCCTGCATCTCATCTCAGACAGAGCAGTCTGCAGGGAATCTTTAAAGTCTACCAACTCATTACACTACCAGAAAATATGTCTTCAGTTATCTATTTCTTCCCCATCACATCTCCAACATTTGCTGTTTATCTGAGGAAAAAATCTTTAGAGTCTACTTGGGGTATAAAAATACCTATGTAAATACTTCCAAGACAAGATCCTAAATTTTCTAGACATTGTTGCATATATGAGAGACATACATGTATCCCCCATTGTTTCTTTGCAAATTGCTTATCTAATCTCTCTTCCCAATCCTTTGTAACCTCCTCTGATTTATTCTTATAGTTATTATGCAATATTTTATATTCTCCTTTAGTTATTCCTTTCTTAACTGCAACTTCTGTTCAAGATTCTAGTAAAAGCTCTACCAGTGCTGGTCTTTTATTTAGGAACCCCCCCTCCCATTTATTTTTCTTTGCCTATACTCTGATATCAGTCCTTAATATGGAAGGCAATCTCGAACCAAATAAGTTCTTGGCAGCTTCCCATTCTGTTACCTTTCCCTCTATAGTTGCTTGCTCCCAATACATTGGTTCCTTTGCATGTTTTCTCCAATAAATTCCAGCCTAATCTTGTTTAACGTCTGTATCCCTACTTGTAGTCATCCCTATCGGCAGAATCTCCTTTCTCCATTCCCATGTTGGCTTAGTTCTTAGTGTACTTTCTGGCACTTTATGACTATAAAATTCTGTATGATTATTGTTATTGTCTTTAAAGGTCTGCATCCAAAATCTCCTTGTTTCTTGAGCTTCCCCCCTGTTTCATCATCCTCTCTTTCCACTTTAAATTTTAATTTTCTGCTTTTACTATGCATAGAAGCCTTAACTGTGTTGCTCTGAAATACCCCTTCAAATCAGGTAATTCCATTCCACTCTGTTTTATTGGAAGAATAAGCTTATCCCACTTGACTCTTGCTGTCTTCCCCTCTAAAATCATTCAGCTCTTTATTAATTGCTATCCACAACTTCTCCTCTAGTTGATAAAAATATGCTTGTATCTTACTAACAATATCCATATAAAAGAGCTTCCATTTTCTCAGTTTTTGTATTATCTTTTGTTTACTCTCTTTCCACATATTCCTAGCTGCCAGACCAGAATCATACTCCTAAATACTTAATTTTATCATGCCCCCATAAGTATGGATATTGTTGAAACAATTCATATGTGGGTATGTAGTTAACCACTATTGCCTTTGTTTCAGCTTCATTAATTCTGTATCCCAAAAAGACATGTAACTGTCTCATTATGTTCCACAGAACTGTAATATCCATTTCTGGTTTTGACAGGTATAAAATAATGTCATCTGCAGAGACAGCTTTTCTTGACTACCATACCAATTATATCTTTGAATTTCTCAGTTGCTTATTTTCTTTGCCAGTGGGTCTAAATTTAATGCAAATAACAAAGGGGAGAGAGGACACCCCTGCCTGGCTCCTTTGTTGAAGCAAAGATTATCAGAGAGGACCCCTCCCACTTTAGTTTTTGCTCCAATCCCTCATATATCCTCCTAATCAGGCATATAATTTTATCAGGGAATGCAAATGCTTCCATTGTTCTTCTCATAAAGGCCCAGCTTACTCTGTCAAATGCTTTCTCTGCATCAAGACCCACCAACAAAAGTAGTATTCTCTTACTTTCTGCTTCCCTCTGCATCACCAGTGTTCTTTTAATGCTGTCAGATGTTTGCCTTCCCCTCCACAAAACCACATTGATCCATATCTATCAGTTTTGGTATCACTTTTGTCATTCTTTTTGCTGTTACAGCCATTACAGACATAAACACTCTATAATCATGGTTTAGTACTGAAATGGGCCTGTATGAAACTGGAGCTGATGGATCTTTATCCTTTTTAGGTACTAAAGCTACCATCGCTTTCTTCCAGGATGTTGGTAATTTTCCTCTTCTTGAAATACTGTTAAACAAAACCTTCAGATCATTATCAGTTTTTCCCCCCTAGCTTCCAAACATCCACAGTAATACCATCTATGCCTGGGGACTTTCCTGTAAATTGGTTGTACATCACAACTTTTATCTCATCTCCTCCTATCCTAACTGTTAGTAATTGAGCATCCTTTACCTCTAACGTTGGCATATTTAATTCTTCCGTAAACATTTCCATTTGTACCTTTCCTTGACTTCCATATTTCTCCACTTTATAAAGACTTTCATAGAATTTCCGAAATATGTCTAATACCTTTACAGGATCCCTTGTTATTTTCCTTGTTATATGCTCCCTAAGCTTCTGACAGCCCTTTCTACTTTCCGGTTCCTGAGTCGTTGTGCTAAACATGTTTATGCTCTAGAGTTATCAAAAAAAAGAAAGTTGCTTAACAGCAATCTTTCTAAACTCATGCATATTATCAAGGTAATCCCTTATTTTCTGTTTAGCATTCTACAGTTGCTCCTCTGTAAGATTCCCCCTATTTTGCAACACTTTAACATTTTTCAGTCCCTCTAAATAATTCTTGTCACTTCTTAACCTTATCTCCCTTGCTTTTATTTACACCCTATTTTTAAACTCCACTTTAATTGTATCCCACTCCCTGGCTATATTTTCAGAAGAAATTTCTATCTTCTCTAATAGTCCCTGAATAATTTCCACTACCCATTCCTTAAATTCTCATTTCAACAGATAGGTGGGAAAACATCAGTGTCCCATTTTTATTTTATTACCCTGTGTTTTTATTTTAGTTATTATTAGAGCATGATCTGAAATATTTATTGGGTGAGTATCAAGATCTTCAATTAAATGCACATCTTCATGTGAAATATAAATTCTCTCTACCCTAGACCAGTTTTTATATCTTGGGGAATAATATGTAAATTCACCCCATACTCCTAGTACTGAATTCACATCTTCCATGTGAAATATTTTCATAAATTTCTTTAAAAATCTACCCTCCTTTGTTATATTTTCCCTTCTGGGCCCCCAGAAGCATCTTCATTACTGCAAATCAAAATCCAGTCCCTGATTATTTATCCCAGAATTTTCTTAAGCTCCATTACAGCAGTTTCCGGTGGAATATAAATACATGCCAGTGTAATTCCCTTCTCTTGCCAGTAGCCCCTTAATACTATAAATCTACCACTAATGTATTTTTTATCCTCTTCTGTTACTATTAGAGCTCCTCTTGCAATTAATATAATTATTCCCCTCTTCCTCTGCCCCAGGTTTTCTGCTGAATAACCATCCTGAAAACCTTTCTTTATCAAATTCACATGTCCAGTTCTTCCCAAGTGTGTCTCCTGTAGCATTGCTATTTGCACTCTATATTTTTTAATATAGTTCACTACTTTTTCTTTTTTGTATCTGTGGGGCCCAGGAGGAAAAGTATAACAAAGGATGATAGATTTTTGAAGAAATTTATGAAAATATTTGGCATGGAAGATGTGAATTCAGTAACAGGAGTTCATAGTTTCAGAGAATCATAAGAAGTTACTAGGCTAATTGCCCTAGGGCCCTTACAAGCCTAGCCAAGTTCTACCCTTATTTCAATGATCAGCATGAACTGCCCCTTTCCAAGAGGGACACAGGTGGATCCCTCAGGGTGAATTTATGGTTACCCATCCAATTATCCAGACTGCATTTGAAGAGGGCCAATGAGGTGCTCTGTTTGACAAGAAGTGGGAGTCCATTCCAAAGGTGTGGTAACCTCTGGGAGACAAATCTGTCCCTCCAGCAGGTTCTATTAATGTCACATACCAGGTTAAGGTTTTTAAAGCGAGTAACCCATGTACCATTTGACTTGTGGATATGCAGCATTTCCAATAAAGCAGGGTCATATAGCGCCTTATATGCAAGGCATAGATCACCTCTGAATAGTCTGTATGAAACAGAATAAAGTGACAGTGATTTCAGATGATCCACATAAGACAGATGCTAAATATCTTGAATTTTCCTTGTGAGGAACCTTTGTGGTCTCTCCAGTTGTTGTATGTGCTTGGAAAGGTACATAACAAAAGGGGCATTGTACTCAATTATTGGCCTGATGAGGGAAGACTACAGAGAGGTTATAACTTCTTATGAGATGAGCAATATAAAATGCCCTTCTTGTCACTGTGGAGACAAAGTGATTAAAGTAAGGTTACTGTCAACCTGTGTGCCCAAGTCTCTCACCACTGAGTGTGTACTTAGGTTGTTGTCATTGATGTGGTAGTTAGCAGGAACATTGCACTTACCGAAAGGCATGATAATACATTTTTTTGCATGAGTTTAAGGCCATGACTTTGGCACCAATCATTTGTTTGTGTAAGCCACTCTTGTAGGATGTTGATATTGTTTGGAGATTCTATGACCACTCCCAGATTGCAGTCATCAGCAAACTTTGTCGGCCACAGACCTTTAGTTTTAGCTTGTACTTTAGAGAAATAGATTCCAAACAGTAGAGGTCCCAGGACTGATCTCTGTGTAACACCACTGGTTACAGGTCTGCTGTTGGAGGTGGATTCCCCTATTTTGACTATATGAGTTCTATCAGTGAGCCAGTTAGCGACCCATCTAATGATATAAGGGTTAATACCTAGCTGAGTGAGTTTGTCAATGATGTCTGAGTGGGGGATAGTGTCAGAAGCCTTGGCTAAGTCTAGGTAGGCTGTATGCACAGATTTCCCCTCATCCAGGGCCTTGATGACTGTCTCAGAGAAGTCTACCAGGTTTAACAGGCATGATCTCCCTTTGACAAATCCAAACTGAGTAAGGTCAAGAGATTATCTATTTCTTTGTTGATAAGGTCCATGATGATTCGTTCCATGGCCTTACAGATAAGGCTAGTCAGGCTAATAGGTCTGTAGTTCCAGGGGATCAGTAGAAGCACCACCTTTGTGCAAGGGGATAATGGTGTCCATTTTCCATTCAGCTTGGACTAAGCCAGAGCTTAGGCTATGGTTGAAAAGATTACCCAGTGGTGTGCTAATTCTTGTTTGAGTCTATGTAGGACGCAACCTGGGATGCTATCAGGTCCCATAGATGCTGTGTTTTTGGCCTTACAGAGCACATTTATGACCTGCTATCTAGAGATACAAGGTAGGGGACAAGTCGTAGGGATGTCATGGCATACGTGTGCCGGGGATGGGGGGGTGAAGTTTTCACAGAACCAATAGGCTAACAGGTTAGCTATGTCCACGGGCACAGTATATTAATTGAGGAAGGTAATTTGGATTCATAGTTTGATTTGGAGGACTTCACAATAAGTCTTATTTGCTTGTTTAAGCTGAGGAGGGAGTGTTTCCAGTTTAGGGCTCACTCCCTCTTACTCTTAGACAGCAATTTCCTCCTCTTATTGTAAAGTCTTTTAATGGCAGTTGTCCACCATTTATTTATTTATTTGTTTACTAGGAGGATCCAGTGGGCCCAGGTGAGCCCAGTTTCAGTAGAAGACGGAGGGGACAAGCTCCACATAGATTAACAATACATGCATGAAATAACACACGATACCCGATATGGAATGCATAGAATAATATGAGTACAACAGTACAGATTATTTGCATTCACAATACATGTTTACTTTGTGCAGTGTTAGTAACAGTATTAATGGAGATAGTAAAAATATAATATCAGTTTTTATGATTATTAACTGTTGCAGGTTTGTAGGCATGAGCAGCTATGGAATTTAGAAAGGCAGAGCAAAGTACACATGGAAAGGTTGTGCAAGTCTAGAGACGGACTAAGGTAAGGGGTCATAGCGGAAGTAGTCAAGTTTTGGAGAGTATTATATTGACACGTGCACCAGGCAGGTTTGCTCTTCTTTGAGGAGCATGTTTTGGTCCTGTCAGGTATGGCCAAGTCAATGCAGTTATACAAGTGTTTGTATAAAGTATTGGTGTAGAACTCCACGTAGTTGCCATTTCCATCTCAGGGGGGGAGGTGCAGTAAAGCTATTTATACCATCCCGTATGAGGTTAGAATCTGCTTTGGAGAAGTTTTTCAGTTTAGTTGCTGCTGGGTGGGGGTCAGGTGTGATAGTTACTTCAAATGAGACTGATTTGTGGCCAGATCTCACTAGGGGAGACCTCATAGTGGGGGTGCTACAATGGTCTCCCATATTGACAAGCACCAGATCCAGGATGTTGGCACCACTTGTGGGAGTGTCAACTAGCTGGTCCAGTGCACTGGAGTTAACAAAGTCATGGAATGTTTGAGCAAGTGCGTTAGAGCATGAATAATTTACCCAGTCAATGGATGGATAGTTAAAGTCACCCAAAACCAGGGTGTTCAGATGTATCTTGATAGACTCATGTCGATCCAAATAGGCAGAGTGGGTGTCCTGATTTATGGAGGGGGGGGGTCCTGTGGCTGGCAATGATTTAAATAGGTGTGCTACCAACAGTTAAGTGCACCTGAAGTATCTCCAGGAATCACACTGCTTAATCAATCTGAAGGTGTATTTATCTTTAATGAGTATCAATACACCGTCTCCTTTAGTTTTTAAGCTTTCATTTTTAAAATACATGACAACAGGCTGTTTTTAGCTGTATGTTATCTGATGAAGGGCTTGGACCCGAAAGCGCTCCTGTTCTTTGGATTTTATTGCATTTGTCTTATTAAATTACAACTGTGTTTTCAGCCTGGTGATGTATTACCTTTTGATAGATATTTTTGCTGGACTTTTGTGGGCAGTGCATCTTCAGTGAAGGAATTCTCCATTTTTTTCTTTGGGTTGTTAACTCTTGTAATTTGAGAGCAACATAGGCCAAGAAAAACCCACTTCCTCAATTAGATTGATGGTTCAATATGACCACTTTAACTGATCAGTTTCTTAATTAAGCACTGGCTGAGAATAAGAATGTTTTGATGTATAGTACAAGTAATAGTTTATTGGTTAGTGTCCTCATAAATAATGTCTCTGTATAAGCATTGTAAGTGTTGTCTTCTTAACCTTAGATTTTCTTTGCTTAGCTCATCTTGCAATTGCATGAATACAACCATGTTTCATTAAAAAAACACACAGCATGATGAAACTTAAATAGGGAAAAGGACTGTCTTCCTTTGCAGGGATCTCAGCTGTGGCCATTACATTCAGTAAAATATTGAGCCCTTACAGAGCATCACAACCCAGTCTGTAAGCATTTGTAAAAGGTTGTGAAACAATAAACCATGATGTTTTTGCAGTGCAGAAAACAGGCTCAGTAACTACACTGCCCTTTACTATTTAGGTTTTACAGACCCTGACATGTAATTACAGAAACTAATAGGGAAAGGGTTACTGCCACGAGTAATAATAACCAAGAGTCCTTGTGTAACAGACAGGAGTGACTCCACCTCTCCGGATTTATACTGGAAAGGATTATTGGCTGCTTGGGAACTGCTGACACAGGCCCATAAAGCCATTTTCAATTGTTGAGCAGTAAGGAATGCAATAGATTGCCATGTACACATCATCTTGCTTTAGAATTTGCCCACTGCACTATTTTTTTCCTTCTTCAGGACTTTGCGTACATCATCCTTATCCCTTAAAGACAGGGTGTTCATGCAGTCATATTCCCATAACAAGCATAATCCAGTTTAGGGTCATGAGGAGCAGGAGCCTATCCCTTCCCTCAGTGGGTGCAGGCGAGAGGCAATCACACACACTTTGCACTGACACCTGTACCTCTCAATCACTCATACCATGCACGCACAGCTGTACCTCATAATGACTCACATTGTGCATGCACACCTGTACCCCTCAATCACTGTAATTTATGCATAGCATGAGCATCTTTGCCCTATCTTTTACCTTGCTTTCCTGTATTCACTGATTAACTTCATAAAGGCAGAACCATTTAAGTGTACGTAGGTTATTAAATAAATGATTTTCACTAACTCCATATAGTGCTCCATAAGAAAGCATTATGTCCTTTTAAAATAAAAGAAAGCACTCCGCTTTCTGATCTTGTAATAATTTTAAAGGCCAGTGTTTGGAGGCTAAGAGCTATGTCAGAGAGTAGCATGAAGGCCACAGATAATAAAAATAAATCACCAGCTACCAGGAGTGCAGTCTTAACATCAATACAACCTTTTAATGCTTCAAAACAACAGCCTTTTTACTACAAGAAAATCCCTTTGCCTACAGGAACCATTCTTTGCAACTTTCAAAGGAGCTGGTATGCCACTGACTGGTACGCTTTGACTAAAGTGAAAACTATAACAACTGAAATTTCTTCCTTATTTACTACTATTAGATGCATAGCTAACCCACATCTCAGGACAATGAAAAGATTGCAAGTGCACCACAAATGGAGGCAGTTGTTCCCTGAAATTCATGTATCCCTGGTCTAGCCAATTTACAGGAGGCAAACATGCACTGTAAATGTACTAGATGTAGTTAATACACTTAATAAATGACAAATACATTGGTGGTACTCTGAGCATCTGGTTCCTGCCATCTAAATCACTAAAAGCCTGCATCTATCCATTTATACTTCTGCTTTAAAATTGCATCTGTTTTGCCCTTGCAAAATACTCTGCACAATTGTTTGCAAGTCTTTTAGAAATATTTCCATCCCAGTGTTCCCTATGTTGTGCACTGATCTGCTGCTTTTAATTTATAACTTGTCAGTTTTTAACAATGTTGCACTGTCACAACTTTGAAGAATGTTGGTATCCCACAATTCCTGTGACGTTGGTGAGGTTACATAATTTTCCATCCAAATTTTATGCTAATCAGCGTCCCAATTTTTGGCTAGTTGTACCTATTTTTATGGGCCTCTGTCCAGATTTTTGATGTTTTCAGGTTGTGATGTATATAATAAGTTTCTCACTATAAATAAAGTAAGACTAAATATTTATATTCCCTATTATGTAAGATGCTTCAGATTAAAATATAAATACATACTTACATATGATCTGAAGTTCAGAGTCCTAAATAAACCATTTAGAGAGTAAATTTTTTGTTTCAAAAGATAAAGTGCCTGTAGTCAGAAAATAAATGCCACTTATCTTCAGAAGCAGTTTTCCATGAATTCAGCTCACTCTGTCTCTTGAAGGATGCAACATTCCAGTCCATATCTTCAGTTTTGTTAAGAATTTTATTTTTATTAACAAATGTAGATACCTCTTCCAGTGTATCATATACTTTGATTCCTTCAAGAAGAAGGAATATTTTGAGCTTTGCAGGGAACACTAAAGTAGCTCTAATATTGTTCTTTTTAAAATTATTTTATCAGTGGCAAGCAGGATTTCCTTTACTAGAAAAGTCATTGTCAAATCTGATTACATGCTCACCTATTTTAATAGGTGGGCTGGACCATGCTTCTTTTAATATTTGATCTTTTTCCATACTGGACATAGACTTAACTATTATTGAACATGGTGGTGAATTTTCTTTCTTTGAAGGTGCTACCATGGATCTATGTGCCATTTCGATCCCAAAATATAAAATTTCAGGTAATTCAAAATTTTATGCAACCAGGTTGTTAAGTTTATGTTGTCTTCCTCATATTTCTCAGGCATGCCATATATTTTGATATTGTTTCATCTCAATCTATTTTCTAAATCATCTTTACCTATAAGCCAGTTATTTAATTCTAAAAGGAATTCAGTTTGTGACTCATCTTCAGTTATTCTAACTTCATTTTCATTTAAAGCTTCTTCTATACTGCTAATTTGTACACTTTGTTCTTTCATAAGAATTTCTAAATAATCTATCTTCTCTCTGCATTCCTCTAAAACTATCTATTTTAGTGCCCAGTTTGTCCATTTTTATTAATGCATACTGCATGCTAGATATTAGTAACTGGATATCTTTTTAACATAAGAATCCCAAGTACCATTTTGAGTTTTTCATGTTATAGTCTCTTCTCTCTTAACCATGCAGATGAAATTCTGACAGGAAGATGACAGCTTTTGTAAAACTTCAAGCTATAAATCTTTTTCCTTACTGTAAGTGAATATAAATAGTTATCAAGTATCTCTAAATTCCTATTTTTTATTAAATTTTCTGTCAGGGAAATATTTTCACTTACAGAGCTTTCACCAATTGCTGTTGTCAGTTAGCCATCTTGGCCACTCCCTCTGCATTTGAAGCTTTTGACAGTTTTTCTTGTGCAAATATTTTATACTTGCTGTAGTACTTACCATGTCCTATTGCTAAGCCATGCAGGTATCGATTTTATCAAGATTACATTAATACCTAGTTGTTTAGATTTTATCAATCCATATTTTGTGAATGACTTAGCACACATTTTCATTTATAGTTTTTATATTATTATAAAGCATCATGTTTATTTATTTATTTTTATTTTATTTTACATTTGTTGACCGGGCTAGTCTATCTGGATACGTGTCCATTTTCAGTAGAGGCCCGGGGAGAAAAGCTCCAAGCGTAGGCAGTAACTTATTATACATTATCAATATAAAATATAGATTGTACCTAAGATAAATGTGTACAGTGTCATTTAGTGGGATTAAGCTGTGATCAGATACAGATAATAACAATATCTGACAGAAATAAATGTGTACCTATACTATCATTACTTATGATGGGGAAGCCGAGCTAGCTAGAAACATCATAGAAGATAAATTATTTATTTATTTTATTTTACATTTGTTGACCGGGCTAGTCTAGCTGGATACATGTCCATTTTCAGTAGAGGCCTGGGGAGAAAAGCTCCACAAAAGGACAACAGATATTATGCTTGTTATACAAAATAATAAAATGTACAAGTAATTACATTGTTAGGAAAAAAGAAATATATATGTAAAAAAAAAAAATATATATATATATATATATATATATATATATATATATTTTTTTTCTCTCTCTCACATTATTAGTAAAATTGGAAAAACAACAGCGCTAAAGAAAGTTAGTTAAGATTAGACAGTGTGGAAGATGGAAAAGGAGAAAAAAGTTTAATCAGGGTTAGTACAAGGGCAGAGCCATTGGGAATTTAGCCAGATTATAAGATGCTTCTTGAAAGTATTTAATGAGGTCATTGCAGTAATTTCCCTAGGAAGTTTGTAACAGGCAGGTGCAATACAGTTGGCAAATAGACTATTCCCAGCTTTGTTGTTGGATTTGAAGGAGTCTGCTAGAAGCTTGGTGGCAAAGCGTAAGGAAGAGATGTTTTTATAAGGTGTAATAAGAGAGCTAAGTATAGTAGTATTTGAAGGCTGATAGAAGATTTTGTGGGTGATGGTTAATTGCTTAAGTAGAATCTGATTATGAAGTTCGAGCCAGCCTAATTGTTTAAGATTAGAACAATGATGGGTGTGAAAGGGGGTTCCTGTTGCAAATCTGGCTATATTATTGTATGCTGTTGCTAGTTTATTGTAATTAGCTTTAGATAAGTTTGAAAAGATAGGTGAGGCATACAGAAGAGTGGAGAGTAGGTGTGTTTGTGCTATAGTGCTTCTGGCTAAGATTGTGAGGTAGGGTTTAAGCCTATAGAGTGATCCAAGTTTTCTAATGACTGACTTGATGGTTAAGTTAATATGGGAATCAAAGTTAAGATGGCGGTCAATTGTGACCCCAAGGAGTTTGGTAGTGGGTTCTGGGAATATTACAGTGCCATTATTAGAAGTTATGTTAAATGTAAAAGAAGATGATTTTTGTGTAGGTGTAAAAAGTAATAATTTAGTCTTTTTGGGGTTCAGTAAGAGGCAATATTGGTGAAACCAGTTTTCGGCTGCTGTAAAGACTTTTTGTGTAGTAACTTGAAGCTCAGTTGGGGAGGAAGCTGAACATATCAGTGTAGAGTCATCGGCATATTGAATACAGATGGAGTATGGAATGGACTGATGTAGATTGTTGATAAAGATGGAAAAAAGGAGAGGTCCAAGTATTGAGCCTTGTGGTACTCCTATTTTGATTGGAAGAAGAGAGGATAAGTGATTTTCCCAAAGTACTGCTTGTTGTCTATTATTCAAGTAGGAATAAAACCACTGGATAGTCGGAGAGTCTAAGTTAAATGATTGCAGGATATTTAGTAAGAGAGGATGGTTAACCATATCAAAGGCCTTTGAGAGGTCTAAAAATAGAGCTGACGAAAGTAAGTTGTTCCGTTTTTTATTAATATTGTCAGTGAATGATAATAGAGCAGTGGTGGTACTGTGTTGAGGTCTAAAGCCATGTTGGCAGTCTGCTAGAAGATTGTTTTGGAGGAGATGATCAAATAATTGCGTATGAACACATTTTTCCATGATTTTAGCTAGTGGAGAAAGAAGAGCTATGGGATAGAAGTTAGAGAGCTCGTTTGAGTTACCACCCTTATGAAGTGGAATGATGTGAGAGACCTTCCAGAGGGTAGGAATAGTTTCTTCAGTTATAGTTCGGTTTATTAAAATGGAGACAGGAAAGGCTAGTGCTTTGGCTCCTATTTGTAGGTACTCAGCTGGGATGAGGTCAGCTGAGGGGGTGCATGGTTTAAGTTTGGTAAGTAAGGTATAGATGAGGTCTGTCGAGACAGGTTGTAATTTGAAAGAGGGGGGTTTATCATTAAGGAAGTGAGGTACTTGAGTGGATTTTGGAGATAAAGTTGATGCCAGGGTAGTGGCAGTGTCTAAGAAAAATGAGTTGAAAGTGTCAGCAATTTGTTTGGGTGTAGTTTGAGTGAGGTTAGAGGGAGTTGGTGTTTTGGAATGGCCAGGGTGAAGAAGCTTGTTAATACCCGCCCAGAATGTTTGAGGATTTTGACGTTGAGAGCGTTGGAATTCCCAATAGTAATTTTTTTTATCTTGGAATATTAGTTTCTTTGTTTCGTTTCTAAGTTGTTTAAAGATTATGTGGTCAGCTGGGTTTTTGGTAGATCTCCATTTGTTCCAAGTCTTATTTCTAAGTAGCATTTTTTGTTTGGTTTCTTTAGATAACCAGGGAGCAGTCTTAGCTTTGGTTTTTATTAGTCTTTTGGGGGCATGGAGGTTGAGAATTTGGAGGAATTTGTTGTTGAAATATGAAACAGCCTCATCAAGAGGTAAATATTTTAGAGGAGACCAATTACAAGCTTTGAGTTCTAGGTGGAAGTCGGCTTGTTTGAAATTTGTTTTGTTCCTGGTAGTTCTGAGTTGAATATTACTGGCTATATGGCTCTTTAGTCTGTTGATGAAAGTGATTAAATGGTCACTAATATTATCCGGTAGTGTTCCTGTGGTATAGGTCATTGGGTTGCAATTAACTAGTATCCAGTCCAGGATGCTCTGTTTAGAGCTGGTTTTGTCTATTCTTGTAGGGATGGTAATCAGTTGATGAAAGCCATAGAGATTTATATGTGAAGAGGGTATTTGGGAAATACAAGAATTCCAGTCAATATTAAAGTCACCTAGTAGTATAGTTTCCTGAGGGAAGGAGGTTGAGAGCCAGCTAAGAAGGTTTTCAAGGGTGTTAATGTTATTTCCTGGTGGGATGTAACAGCAAATGATATAGATGGATTTATTTGTATTCAATTGAAATTTGGTCATTAAGATTTCACTATTGCATAGTTATAGATCTATTTTAAACTGATGAAATGCTGATATATGGGTTCAAGTCCTAACCTTTCTAGGTCTGAGAATTTATCCAAAATAACCTTCTCCATAATTTTCCATAACAAGAAAGCAAACTTATGGGTATATATGAGTTTGTTCTATTACCCTTTCTCCTTAAATATGGATTTAACAAGTGCATGTCTCCAAAAGTGAGGAATCTCTCAATACTTAAATGACTTAGTGAATAACAGATGTAATGGTACTATAAAGTTCATGCTGAAATGTTCTCAGGTCATTACTACAAGTTTTGATGTATAGTACAAGTAATAGTTTATTGGTTAGTGTCCTGATAAATAATGTCTCTGTATAAGCATTGTAAGTGTTGTCTTCTTAACCTTAGATTTTCTTTGCTTAGCTCATCTTGCAATTGCATGAATACAACCATGTTTCATTAAAAAAAACACACACATCATGATGAAACTTAAATAGGGAAAAGGACTGTCTTCCTTTGCAGGGATCTCAGCTGTGGCCATTACATTCAGTAAAATATTGAGCCCTTACAGAGCATCACAACCCAGTCTGTAAGCATTTGTAAAAGGTTGTGAAACAATAAACCATGATGTTTTTGCATTGCAGAAAACAGGCTCAGTAACTACACTGCACTTTACTATATAGGTTTTACAGACCCTGACATGTAACTACAGAAACTAATAGGGAAAGGGTTACTGCCACGAGTAATAATAACCAAGAGTCCTTGTGTAACAGACAGGAGTGACTCCACCTCTCCGGATTTATACTGGAAAGGATTATTGGCTGCTTGGGAACTGCTGACACAGGCCTATAAAGCCATTTTCAATTGTTGAGCAGTAAGGAATGCAATAGATTGCCATGTACACATCATCTTGCTTTAGAATTTGCCCATTGCACTATTTTTTTCCTTCTTCAGGACTTTGCGTACATCATCCTTATCCCTTAAAGACAGGGTGTTCATGCAGTCATATTCCCATAACAAGCATAATCCAGTTTAGGGTCATGAGGAGCAGGAGCCTATCCCTTCCCTCAGTGGGTGCAGGCGAGAGGCAATCACACACACTTTGCACTGACACCTGTACCTCTCAATCACTCATACCATGCACGCACAGCTGTACCTCATAATGACTCACATTGTGCATGCACACCTGTACCCCTCAATCACTGTAATTTATGCATAGCACGAGCATCTTTGCCCTATCTTTTACCTTGCTTTCCTGTATTCACTGATTAACTTCATAAAGGCAGAACCATTTAAGTGTACATTGGTTATTAAATAAATGATTTTCACTAACTCCATATGGTGCTCCATAAGAAAGCATTCTGTCCTTTTAAAATAAAAGAAAGCACTCCTCTTTCTGATCTTGTAATAATTTTAAAGGCCAGTGTTTGGAGGCTAAGAGCTATGTCAGAGAGTAGCATGAAGGCCACAGATAATACAAATAAATCACCAACTACCAGGAGTGTAGTCTTAACATCAATACAACCTTTTAATGCTTCAAAACAACAGCCTTTTTACTACAAGAAAATTCCTTTGCCTACAGGAACCATTCTTTGCAACTTTCAAAGGAGCTGGTATGCCACTGACTGGTACGCTTTGACTAAAGTGAAAACTATAACAACTGAAATTTCTTCCTTATTTACTACTATTAGATGCATAGCTAACCCGCATCTCAGGACAATGAAAAGATTGCAAGTGCACCACAAATGGATGCAGTTGTTCCCTGAAATTCATGTATCCCTGGTCTAGCCAATTTACAGGAGGCAAACATGCACTGTAAATGTACTAGATGTAGTTAATACACTTAATAAATGATAAATACATTGGTGGTACTCTGAGCATCTGGTTCCTGCCATCTAAATCACTAAAAGCCTGCATCTATCCATTTATACTTCTGCTTAAGCAAATTAAAATTGCATCTGTTTTGCCCTTGCAAAATATTCTGCACAAAGTCTTTTAGAAATATTTCCATCCCAGTGTTCCCTATGTTGTGCACTGATTTGCTGCTTTTAATTTATAACTTGTCAGTTTTTTAACAATGTTGCACTGTCACAACATTGAAGAATGTTGGTATCCCACAATTCCTGTGACGTTGGTGGGGTTACATAATTTTTCCATCCAAATTTTATGCTAATCAGTGTCCCAATTTTTGGCCAATTGCACCTATTTTTATGGGCCTCTGTCCAGATTTTTGATGTTTTCAGGTTGTGATGTATATAAGTTTTTCACTATAAATAAAGTAAGACTAAATATTTATATTCCCTATTATGTAAGATGCTTCAGATTAAAATATAAATACATGCTTACATATGATCTGAAGTTCAGAGTCCTAAATAAACCCTTTAGAGAGTAATTTTTTTGTTTCAAAAGATAAAGTTCCTGTAGTCAGAAAATAAATGCCACTTATCTTCAGAAGCAGTTTTCCATGAATTCAGCTCACTCTGTCTCTTGAAGGATGCAACATTCCAGTCCATATCTTCAGTTTTGTTAAGAATTTTATTTTTATTAACAAATGTAGATACCTCTTCCAGTGTATCATATACTTTGATTCCTTCAAGAAGAAGGAATATTTTGAGCTTTGCAGGGAACACTAAAGTAGCTCTAATATTGTTCTTTTTAAAATTATTTTATCAGTGGCAAGCAGGATTTCCTTTACTAGAAAAGTCATTGTCAAATCTGATTACATGCTCACCTATTTTAATAGGTGGGCTGGACCATGCTTCTTTTAATATTTGATCTTTTTCCATACTGGACATAGACTTAACTATTAATGAACATGGTGGCGAATTTTCCTTCTTTGAAGGTGCTACCAAGGATCTATGTGCCCTTTCGATCCCAAAATATAAAATTTCAGGTAATTCAAAATTTTATGCAACCAGGTTGTTAAGTTTATGTTGACCTCCTCATATTTCTCAGGCATGCCATATATTTTGATATTGTTTCATCTCAATCTATTTTCTAAATCATCTTTACCTATAAGCCAGTTATTTAATTCTAAAAGGAATTCAGTTTGTGACTCATCTTCAGTTATTCTAACTTCATTTTCATTTAGAGCTGCTTCTTTACTGCTAATTTGCACACTTTGTTCTTTCATAAGAATTTCTAAATAATCTATCTTCTCTCTGCATTCCTCTAAAACTATCTATTTTAGTGCCTAGTTTGTCCATTTTTATTAATGCATACTGCATGCTAGATATTAGTAACTGGATATCTTTTTAACATAAGAATCCCAAGTACCATTTTGAGTTTTTCATGTTATAGTCTCTTCTCTCTTAACCATGCAGATGAAATTCTGACAGGAAGATTACAGCTTTTGTAAAACTTCAAGCTATAAATCTTTTTCCTTACTGTAAGTGAATATAAATAGTTATCAAGTATCTCTAAATTCCTATTTTTTATTAAATTTTCTGTCAGGGAAATATTTTCACTTACAGAGCTTTCACCAATTGCTGCTGTCAGTTAGCCATCTTGGCCACTCCCTCTGCATTTGAAGCTTTTGACAGTTTTTCTTGTGCAAATATTTTATACTTGCTGTAGTACTTACCATGTCCTATTGCTAAGCCATGCAGGTATCGATTTTATCAAGATTACATTAATACCTAGTTGTTTAGATTTTATCAATCAGTATTTTGTGAATGACTTGGCACACATTTTCATTTATAGTTTTTATATTATTATAAAGCATCATGTTACAGGTAGTTATAGATCTATTTTAAACTGATGAAATGCTGATATATGGTTTCAAGTCCTAACCTTTCTAGGTCTGAGAATTTATCCAAAATAACCTTCTCCATAATTTTCCATAACAAGAAAGCAAACTTATGGGTATATATGAGTTTGTTCTATTACCCTTTCTCCTTAAATATGGATTTAACAAGTGCATGTCTCCAAAAGTGAGGAATCTCTCAATACTTAAATGACTTAGTGAATAACAGATGTAATGGTACTACAAAGTTCATGCTGAAATGTTCTCAGGTCATTACTACAAATTTTGTCTTGTGTGTGCGTGTATGTGTTTTTTTTTGGGGGGGGGGGTCAGTCTGCATAGTTCTTTTTCCATATAATCTAATTTCAGTATCTGAAGTTACTTGGCTGTTACTAACAATTTATCACCCCCTTTGTGTAGCCAAACTGTTTTGCATAAGATTTTGTAAATAGATCTACAATCTGTTGTGTTTGAGAATAAATGTTAGAATTTACACACAGTTTATTAATTTGTATGCTTTTAGTCCTACCACAACTTAAGGATCTGTACAAATGCTTTCCTGTTTTGTTCAATAACTTTATATAAGTGTATTCAACTTTTTTCCTTTTCCTAATCTCGTCTCACACTCTGTTTAATTTCTGTCATTTTAAGCACCTTGTTCTTATGGAAATATATTCTCCTGACATCATGTGCATAGCTCTGCACATTAAACTTTTTGTTTATTTATTTCCTGCAGTCAAACAATTCCTCTTTCAACACTTGCTACATTCCTTCTGCAGTCTTTCCACAGAATGCATCACTCTAATTAGTTTTACACAGTGACTGTTCTGCTTCCACGTACTGTACTATAGTATTAATCTTTTGTGGACTGGTTTAGACTTTACTTTGGCAGAGGTATCTAGCAGTAATTTAATCTTTATAACAATGTGATCACTGCACATCAAAGGCCATAAAGTTGACATGAAGTAACAATTACTTCCTTAGGAAAGTATTGTTGCTGAACATACATAGTAAATAATTGCCTTATTAATGCTGTAGAATCATTAGTACAGCAGTCTGTAAGAATTTTTCTAAGTCATCAGGATTTGACTTCGGTGGTCTATACACTCAAACAATTGTAACCTGTTCCAGGAATGTCTTTGTCACAGTTACACAATCTACAGTATTGGTTTCCAAGGATGTCTTTACTGCCACAGTTACACAATCTACAGTATTGGTGTTATCAAACATATAATAATCACAAGTCTCTTAATTAATAACAATTTAATCCCTATCATAATACCTCTGATTTTTTGTTAGAATGTTTGTTACAGTAAAAATATTCATACACTGAAAGAATAGGTTTTCAGTCATTATTCTTTAACTACATTTCACAGATAATATCACTCTTATGCAAATGTAGCACATTTCCAATAAAAAAAAGACTTTATTACTGATGCTCCTAGCATGATCAACCAGAACAGATCAAATTACTATCTTGAGTTCCGGAGTTGTCACCCCCACTTTGTGAAAAGGAATATAGTGAAAGGTCAGATATATGTATGTATATATATGTATAGCCAGAATGTTCTCTGACTTTGACACAGTTAAGCTGGAAATGGACAAACTGATCAAAATGTTTCTAGCCAGGGGGTACCCGTCGGATTCTGTGGTTACCATTAGCGAGCAAGTCACAAGTGAATGGGGTAATAGGTACAAACCTTTACATGGGGTTAGCCAGAATAAGGAACTTGAAGTCACTCACCAACAAAATAATGACTTCTCTTACTCTATGGCTCTGACTTTTGGGGACACTTTGAACCTCATTAGAGAGATTATAAAGAAAAATTGGGTTTTATTCAAAGTGAACCAAGAATTGATGGCTGTTTTAGGCGGGGTACCCATTTTCTCCTATAGGACCAACAGGAATTTGAAAAACTTTTTAGAACATCCTATTGAGAGTAAGAACGAGAATATTAAGGGAACTACCAAGTGTGGGGCATGCAAGTATTGTAAATACATTATCTCATGCCCTACTGTTTGCTTAGGTTCCAATGACTTTGAAGTTAGGTTGGCGACAGGAACTTGTAACACCAACGGTGTAGTCTATATTGCTGTATGCCAGGGTTGTCACAATTTCTATATAGGTAAAATGGAAAGGAGGTTTCGGAAGAATTTATGAACACCTATATAGTATTAGGAAAAGGGACGACAATAATGCACTATTCAGGCATATTGACCTCAATCCTGACCACTTTTTCCATTTTGGTATTTTGGAGGTGTTAGGTATGGACATTAGAGGGGGTGACTGGACCAACAAATTGGATAGGGCTGAAATGTGATGGCAAATCCATTTGAATGCCATTGTAGCCCCTGGTATTAATGACCACATTTGTATCAAGCCAGTGGTGAAACATAGGGCTACTAAGTTATAGTATTGGTGTTATTATATACCATACTTGTCAAACACTTTGTACTAATTCAAAATTTTATTTATGTATTATGTATTGCTGTTTTAGAATGATTTTTTAGGGTGTATGTTTTTAAAGTTTAATTAGTGTGTCAAGTGGGGGCCTGCTTATTTAAGGTGTGTCAATGATGTATTACACAGTTCTGAAGAAGTCTTGGATGACAAAAGCGCTTGACTGACTGTGTTACTACTGAGTCTTTCTTGTTGTGGAATTAAACATTTTTATTTGATACTACTGAGTCTGGTTCTTGGCTACTTGGAGTGGTGATTCTGTTTTTTCTTGGTGCATTTTTTCTACTCCGTACACAATTTTGTTGTTCTTAAAGTTTATAATCAATGATAACTCCTAGAAGTTTGGTTTCTTGCACTATTTCTATCATAGCTCTCAACCAATCAGGGACAAATATCAACAGAATCAGGGACAAATCCAAATATAACCAGTGACAATCAGGGACACTTTTAAAATACTAGTTATATTAACTTGAGACATTGACAGAACAAGAGAATGTGAATTAATAATCAGTTTCTGAAGTAAAAGAAGTCTATAACTCTAACTATTGTCATTATTAAGTATAATTCACCACCTATTCTTCAAAAGCCACCAATTTTAGGAGGGATTAAGAGGGACAGGGCTAAAATTTGAGTCAAAATCAGGGATGTCCCTGAAAATCAGCATTGTCAGATGCAAGGATGTTAAAATGATCAGTGATGGGGAGGTGTTCTTGGGATGAAAGAATACTAGTTTTGTCTTCTTTGGATTAAGAAAAAGGTAGGCATTTCTTAGCCAGGATTCGACTGCAGTAAAGGACTGTTGAGTTTTTTAAAGTAGTTCTGGTAGTGATTGAGCAGTACAGATTATGATAGAATCATCAGCATATTGAATGAAGGTCCCAGGGTGAGAGGCAGTGTGAAGATTGTTTGTGAAAATGTTGGAGTAGGGGTCCTAGGATGGAGCCTTGAGGGACTCCAGTAGGGTTGTGGAGAAAGGGTGAAAGTTCATTGGACCATTTCACTGCTTGTTTATGACCCTTGAGGTAGCTCTGAAACCATTTTACTGTGTTATGTGAGAAGCCTAAGTTAGACAGTGTGTTTAACAATAAGGGGTGAGAAACTGTGTGAAAGGCCTTGGAAAGATGAAGGAATACTGAGGCTTTATAGCATCCTGCATCTCTAGCCTTGTTTACGGGGTCTGTAAAAGATAATATGGCTGTAGCTGTGCTGTGGCTAGGTTGGAAGCCATGTTGGGTTTTGTTTAAAAGATTGTTTTGCACAGATATTGGATTACCTCCTGATGGATACCCCTCTCGAGAAATTTGGGTAATGGGTGACAAGATGAATATAGGGCGGAAATTGGATAGATCAAAGGAGTTGCCTCCTTTGTGGATGGGGGTGATGTGAGATTGTTTCCATATGGTAGGTACCTCTGATTCAGATAAAGACCTACTTATAAGGATACTGATTGAGTAGGTGATTGAATTAGCAGCCAGTTTGAGGTAGTGTGGTGGAAGATTATGAGCTGAGGTAGAGCAAGGTTTTAGTTTATGTAGCAGTTTCTTAATGGTGCCAGTAGGTATGGGCTGAAGTGAGAATGGGGTTTGTATGACAGTTTGATGAGAGGTTATTAATGATAGGGTTAGAAGTAGTTGATGGTCTGGGGTTGGTGTCTGAATAGGTTAAAGGGTAGGGGGGTCCAGCATTAGGGATGTTACTAAGTAGGTCTGATATTGATTTTATGAAGTGCTTGTTAAAGTTTTCAGGTCTTTGTGATAGAGGGGTATCAGGTGATAGGGTATGGTTTCTATTTGTTCCAGGGTTAAGTAGAGAAGATGTGGAGTACAAAATTTATTGTGGTTGATTTTATGTTGGAGTTGAAGCTGGGAATAATATAACTTCTTATCTCTGTTGATTAGTTTTGTCACTTTGTTATGTAGTGTTTTGAAACTAACATGATTTTGTTCATTTTTGTTCTGTTTCCAGGTTATCCAGGCTAGGTCCCTTTGCTTCATCAGGTGTTTACATTCCTTAGAGAGCCATGGTGCTGAGTTCTTTTTGATTATTTTCATATGAATGGGAGCTAGTGTATTAAGTATGTGAAGGAATATATTATAGTATAGTACAGCATCATTAAGGGGTAGTTGTTTAAGGGGTGTCCTGTCTATTTCATGTAGGAGATGGTGGAATTTATGCTGACAAAAATTAGTTGAGTTCCTAACTAATTTTATAGTGAGTACTCTTAGTTGTTGGGAGTTTGTTCTAAGGGAATAAGCTGGCAGATGATCACTGAGGGAACCAGATAGTGTACCAGAAAAGGGGTAATTGGCAGGGTGGGATACTAGGATCCAGTCTAGGGTTGTTTGGCAGGTGAGATCTTTGCTGTATCTTGTTGAAGTATTGATGAGCTGAGAAAAAAACATACAGATTTATACTATTTGTGGGGGAGTTGGATGCTATGGCTTGCCAATCTATATTTACTTCTCCTAAGATTATTGTTTTGAGGTTTATTGTTTGGGATGTCCAGGCTAAAATATTTTCCAACACTGATATATTGTTACCTGGTGGAATATATATCACCTTTATGCAAATTCTTTTTGATATGTTGAGGTTCAAAAAGGAGACTGGTATCTCAGCATTGGAAAAGGTGGGTATATTACTGGTGTAGGGTATGATGTTGAGCATAGAAGGATATAGAAGGGCTATCCCCCCCTTTTTAGATCTATCTCCTCTGGTGATTGCAAACTTTGGAGATATTATTTCTGAGTCTTTTACACCGGGGTGTAGCCATGTTTCTATAAGGGCTAGTATGTCAGGTTTATTATGATTAATCCAGGCACGCCATGGGGCTATTATATTACATATACTTCTAAGGTTCAGTGTAAGTATGTTTACATTTTTGGGGTTACTCTTTTGGTTAGAATTAGAGGTTGGGCTATGGTTAGGATGTATGTCTCCACATTTGAGTAGGTAGGTGATGAGGAAAGAGTACCATGGGAAGTGTTTTTCATTCCTAGGTGATGATACTGGTGTCAAGTGTGGTTTCATAGGAGGTGATGAGGCCAGTTTGTGGGTTGAATAATATGGGAGACTATAGGGGGAAAGCTGAGAGGAGATATGTAAGAAGCTGTGTTGTTTATTGGGGTGATGGTTGGAGGAGGTTGTTGTCTATTGATGTGTGGGGGTGAGCAAGGATATAGCTGTAGCAAGGTTAAGAATTAAGGCTAAAGAAGCTAGGCAGGTTAAGAGGAGCATGTCAAATGTGGTAGTGGGTTTAAAAACAGTAAAAGTGGTATTTATGTGTTAGAATGTAATATCAGGTATAAACAGAGATTATGTTATCTTGTGATATGTGTGCAGCTGAAGGTAAGGTTGGAAATGTTTTGACTTCAGGGTGGGCTTTGACAACGTGGTTAGGTGCTTTGCCTTGTGATTTGTGATAAGGAGGGGTGGAGGAGAAGTGACTGGTCAGTAGTACAATTATGGGGCAATGTTAGTTTATGTGTATAATAAAAGAGAAGGTGATAAGCCTAGAGTTAATGTAAGACAGTTTGACGTGGTGATAGTATTGTGATGGTAAAACAGAGTAAGATGCAAAGAATTATAGTAGGGGGATGAAAATTCAAACTGATGGATGTAAGGGGAAGCAGAAAAGTTTGGTTAAATAAAAGTATGTAAGGTGTGATTGCAATGTGAGTGTGGACAAGGTAGACTTGTATATAATTGGATTAAAGGAATGAGGAGGAGGAGTGGTTTGCTTGGGATATGAGTGGAGGTGCTGGGGGAGTGGAGCGAACGAAGCAGATAGAAACCCCACAGATGGTTTACCACCACAAACAATCAGTGAGGTAGAATGTTCCTGGATACAAAGACAAGGTGACTGAACTCTAAAAACTTGACCCGGGTCACAGCATCTAATTTTATAGTTATGGGTTTTTCAATGTCTTTTCCAAGAATCTATTACACTGATAATATTAAAATATGCCGAAGTGTTAATGTAGCTTCCCCTTCAGCAGTAAAAGGCCTGTGAGTGTAGGTAAGTGGGGGTGGGGATATCCTTCCAGCAGATTCAAACTACAAACAGAATACACTAGTGCATGATTTAGCAGATTAAATTATTAATCTGAGTCTATAAATTTGTCTTACATAGATTTAACTCAGTGCATTTTTTCCTTGTGAACTTTTGTAACTGCAAGTGAACTTCAGCTGTGCAAGTTCTTTAGGTAGTGGGTTGTTTCAATAGATTTAACTCAGTGTCTTTTTTCCATAGGAACCTTTGCAACTGCAAGTGAACTTCAGCTGTGCAAGTTCTTAAGGTAGTGGGTTGCTTCACTTCTCATAGAGTGAAGCAGCTGGATGGAGAGAACACTTGGGACAAGGGGTAGTGAACTGACTCCTGCATGGAAAAAATTTTAATATATGTTTGCCTATGTCTTAAGTGATAATTCAATAAAGGTGTTTAAAAAAGAAAAGAAACAGATCTGACATTATCAAAAGCTGTGGATGTGCGCAGATGAAGTGAAATTACTAGTACATGGTTAACTGATACAACGGGTGCATGTAAGATTAAATGTGAGTTAAAAAAGGTAAAAAAAAATAAGTGAAGTGAGACTGCATTGTAGAATAAATTGATGTTCGATACATGTTTACTATAACAAAAATAAGAAAACATTCTGGAATTAAAATTCATGTCTCTTTATAATATCAGTGTAACCATGAGAAGAAGCATTGTCCTGCTTTTGATACATTGAATAGAATATGTTCTAGAAAAGGACATTTTTCAAAGATGTATAAAAGGGGAAAAGAAGGGTGTTCAGCTGGATTTACATTTTGTTGAACAGAAGCAAGAAAATAAACTGTTTGGACGACTGAAGTGAATAGACCTGACACAGTGAAATCTGACAAAAATCAAATGAAGAATTCAAGTAATAATCACACCAGAAATGTGGAAAAAAAAACAGCAAAAGTCCAGATAAAACTCCACAGATTTATTATAGACAGTTAAGCTCTGAAGAAGTGCCACTTGGGGACGAAAGTGCTTGGTACAGTGTACAGCTCTGGTACAGTGAAATCTGAAAATGGATCAGAAGCACTGAAGCAAGAATGTATATCAAACTATTGAAAATAAGTAAAAAAATGTAATAAGATAAATGTTGAATTTAAAGTAGATTTTTGCACAGTGTGTAATATTTTGTATGAAAATACTTTCTGAAGCATTGGGCTGATAAGTTATTCTGGCAACAGTTTGGTGTAGTTAAGACAAAAAAAATTATGTGAATTTAAAAATAAAAGAATACAAGAACGGGAAATTATAACATTTGGAGAAGCTAGCGCTAATGTTTTGTGCTGTTTGGCTTGTGAAAACTAGAACAGATGAAATAAACTCACTGCATAAAATCAAAAACTGCATCTGTTCAAGCAAAGGTATAGACCTACCTTAGCATCTGTACAGAGCTGCAGCATTGTTGCCCTGTATGACTATGCTGATTTATTTACATACTTTGGAAATTTGTCTTAAGAATTTTATTTTGCACTGAAATAGAAACTGATGTTATGCCTGTAATACACGCTCAGAGGAAATTAGCAGACAAAAGTAGACACTGCAGGAAATATTAAGTGTCATTAAGAAGCACTAGAGTCAAAAGAATGATAGAATAGTATTATCATTGTCATAATGAAAGATAAAATTTACATTTTTAATTGTTCCACAAAATATGAATAAATTGAAAAAGAGCACCACCCACGGTTTACAACTAAAGATATGTTCTCAAGAAGGCCTAATGCAAAGGAACTTCAGTAAGAGATACAAACAAGGGTTTCTGACAGATAAAGCTAGATGAAGCAATCTCCAAATGTACATTTAATTTGCCATTAGAAAAGAACAGATTCCTTAGTCACCTTTTTGCTATATCATTAGAACCAGTGGTACTGCAGTGAGCTGTTACATAAGTAATTAGAAGATGTAAAAAATGACTGATGTTATTTTAGTGTTAAGTAAGATGGAGGAACAGCATAGGACATTGATAAAGCTGCTGAATAAATTAAGACAGCAAAATTTCAAATTAAGAGAGCATATGTAAGATAAGAGTGACAAGGATGAAATGTGTGGTTATATTCTAACAGATGGATTTAAGCTTGATTCAAGAAAAGAAATAATCTTGCAGCATTTCTGTATACTCTGTTTGATATATCTTTGTTTCTGGGAAAGCTGATAGAGCAAGATGTAGCTTGGAATGGGAGCTGTGAACAGGAGTGGGTTTTGTAATACTGAAAACGGTTGTTACTGAAACAGCAGTTTTAAAATACTGTGACATGATATCTTTCTACAAGATGCCTCCTAGGATAACTTAATCTTCTGAAGTGTGATATGAAAGTACAGGCCAGGCAAAGGACTGCTCATAGCAGATATGTTTATTAGAACATATTTTTAGAGAAGCATGAAATATTATTAGAAAAACAAGAAAATGTTAGGTTAATATCAATGCTACCATTTGTAATAAAGTGTGTCCAGGAATGAAAGTTCAAAGATCATAGAATAGCCTGTAAAATAAATACACTGATACCATTTGTTGAGACAGAAAAAAATAACAACAGATTAAGCACTTCTCTCCCATGAATCAAGACTTCATAAGAATCACATCAACAGTTAAAACAAGATTTAAATATCAGTAAATTAAACACATAGCATAAAATCCCAGCTGACATCACATAACCAAAAATCATCCCTAATAAACTTTGTAAAAAAGTTTTTAAACTAAATGCTCCCCAACTCATTCCTGTGTTCTTATTTTGGTTCCCTATAAACCATCTCTACTGTTATCTCATACCTTTCCACAATAATAAAAAAAACTTCTTGAAACCTTTGAAATGAGTGAGTGCTTGTATAATTCATTATGTCTTTACTATTAATATCGAGTTGTGCTCCTAACTCCTATAATGTAGCTATCTTTTGTGTCTTGGTGTTCCTAAATCCTGTAATGTAACTGTCTTTGTGTCTTGCCTACATACTAAGTGTCACAAGATAAGCATGTTTCTAAGTATAACATCCTTTTAGTTTTACTGTTACAGTGGCCAGAACAGTTAATATACCTGCTGTAACCACTTACTGAGATACTACTGAATGCATCATAAATGTATTTATAATATTTGCATCTTCCACATTTTGCCATATACGTCTTACTTAGTGTAGATCCATCAAAGTAATTTTCTAGAGTCTGCTTGATATTCCAACTCTGCTGTACTCAAAAATCGGTTCATTCCCAGTTTTTCCCTCTAGTTTGTTCTAAAAGATAAATACTAACTTCATTTAACCATGGATATAATGCAATTGGCATCCCTAGAAAATGACAGTATTATAACCCTAGATCTATCCATGCCAGTGTTTTAACTATTAGTGTTGCCAGGTAAAGTAGTTCTTTTATCCCTTAATATAGGTCTGAATCTTGTCTGCCTAGCAGACAAAAAAAAAAATCTAATTTTTTTTCCAGAATATCAACAGGTAATCTCTGTCTAAAACCATCTTATTTAAATCTGCTATCTCAATGGCAAAAGTATGATCATCATAATCAGTCTAGATAAGTGGACCATTCATAGTTCACTTTTGTTGATATGGATGCCACCTGTGAAAGTGAAAATGAGAATTCAAGAATCTCATCTTTCTAAAAATTGTCAGTTTAAAATACTTGTTTGTTCTGCATTTGGAAATGAGTACATCTACAATATCAGTTTTGTCCATATTGTGTTTAAATGTAAATTACAAAAAAGTCCTATTGATAAAATTCACAAATTCTTCCAATGCTGATAAAGCACCATTTTATAGGATGCAGAAACCTGTTACATGTGCATAAGATCTGGTCGAGTGGCCTTCGAAAGACATGCATGAATGGGCGTGCCTTTGTTGAAGGTTGGGCGTCGAGCTGGCACCTTGGCACTGTAAAAAACGACTGCCAATCATTAGCGGACCGGAGTTCCGCTGTGGCGACCCCTAACCGTGAAAAGCCGAAAGAAGAAGAAGAAGAATTTAAATTTTAAACACAAACACATTTCTCCCAAGCTGCTAGAAGTGTGTTAGCAAAAATAAGGACTGAAGCTGCTGCCATAGTAACACTTGACAGCTGATGGAAACACTCTCCTGGAAAGAAAAAAATACTTGTTGAAAACAGTTTCCATAAAGTTATTCAGTAATTGAGCATCACTCTTAGACACCTTACTAAAACCACTAAGTGTGTCAAAAAATTCCAAGCCTACTGAATGAGGTATAACAGTAAATAGGTTGATCACATCAACAGTTACAAGCTCTACAGTCTTGTCAAATGAAATTAATGAGAAATCTTCCGAAAAGTGCCAGGAGTTTTCCAAATACAAGTCTCCTCATCATTTTTTTTAATTTCTTGTCAATGTAACGTGCAAGCTGTTTTGTTATAGAACCACCTGTCCCACAATGGGTTGCAGAGTTAGGTTCCTAACATTCCTGTGCAAGAATAAATTTGGTAGCCAAGAATAGTCAGCTTGTGTTATGATTCATTGTACTAATAAATCAAATAATGGAGCAAGTTATATGTATTTCATTTATGATCACAAAACGATCAACCCCCTGAAGAGGGGAAATATTTCCATTGGGTGTCTGATGTTGCTATGGAAGCAGCTTCAGCCTGATTTATGCTACTTCATTTTAGCAGTTAGGGAGAAAGCTTTTGTGTTTAAATATGGAGATCATATACACACACTGGAAAGAAGCATACAAATGTTAACATAATGTGATTTTGTTTTGGGTTGTTGGGGGTGTAAAAGTGCATGAATCATATTATATGTGGACTCAAAAGTTTATTTCCCGTTCTTATAGAGGTGGATGTCAAGACTAATGATGTTTTAGCAAATAGGCTTGAATAACAAGAGAAAATTATGACAAAAGCATGAAAGTTGTAGTTTTTCTTGCATTTAGAAAGTTGTTAGATTTTTATTTTTTCATTAGCACTTACTTTTAGCTGAAAAAAGATTAAATACATGTAAACAATTAATCATGAGAGCCCTGACTAATGTATTCTGCATGAAATATACAAGATTTCTCTCTTATAATTGCAAAGTAATTAGCTGTTTTTTTTTTCAATTAGCAAATTATTTTACTTAAAGACTGAGTCTGTAGGTGCAAGCAATTAATCAGGAAAGGTCTGAACAAAATGCTCTGAGTAGAATGCACAAGGAACCATATAATTACCTTTTAAAGGGGAACTGGCAAGCAGTTCAGGGAAGTAAATGAAGTTTGAAACTGGGAAAAGGGAACAGTTATGCAAGTAGTTGTCTCCCCAGCAACCTTAGTACTTGATACAGAAGATGTAATCAGAGACCTGTCAGAAAGACCATCTCATCATGAAGGGATTCTCATCCAGATCAAAGGAGGTCACCTCATCAGGCCCATGATCGAATATAATGCTCCATTTGGGATGTATCTCGCAACAGGAAAGACTCACCAAGAGGATCATAGGCCATGTCCAACCAGGAATTGATGGACATGAAGATTTCAACCTCTGCACAAATATGAATAGGAAAAATCTCGATGCATGGATGGGAGATACTACTAGACAGAGGTATAGTTTACTAAATAATGGGGTTCCACATGTGTCACTACTAGCACATCACTGTTTACACTACTATGAAACTATGAAACTATGTATTGAATACAGTAGTGCAAAATTTAGTTTATTTATTTAGGGTTAGCCAGTGAGCTTTTTCCTTAACAATAAAAGTTACAGTTTGCTGATAGCATGTAAGTTGTCTTTCACATTTGGGGGGAGAATCGAGATAAGATAAAGACAGATAGCAATCTTTGTAAGTGGGAGTACAGGCTCTAAGATGCATGTTGGCATGGTTAACACTAACCTTAGAATAGGTAATATCTCTGGGTACAGCTGTAGATTTGGGGTAACTGCTCATATTGAGGGGTAAACATTCTGTCTTGGAAAACCTATATAGTTCTGTGTCTTTGCTGTGAGTTAAAAGGGATTTGAGGTTTAAAATGTATTTGGTTTTGTGTGTCTTGATTAATTTATTGAAGCAAAACGTCAGTGAAGATGTGATGTGGGTTCAAATAGAGTTGAGAAGAAGCAGCTATCTTAAGAATCAACCTACCAGATATTAGTGTGCGTGCAAGTTGGAAATGTACAGTATATTTAAAATAACTTTCATGTTTATGTAACATAGAGATTACAGAGAATGACAACATTGTTCAGACACAAACCATTCAGTCAACAGAAAAGGACATATATTTTTCCAACAGAGAAGGTAGAAAAAAAGAGGCAAGGGGGATGCTAAAAGGAAGAAAGCTAAACTGAACTTGGAAGGATTGACTTGGAAGAATTAAAGAACATTATAGTAAGAAAAAAAGGAGGAGAAAGACTGAAGTTGATGGCATAGCTCAAACTGTAGTAGTACAAAGACAGCTAAATAAGAATTGTATGTTTGCAAATGAAAGAAGTTTTGAAAACAGTGAAATTAGTATGACCATTGGTAATGACAATCATTTTGTAACAAATGATAGAGCAGATGTTACTGAATTAGAAGTGGGAGATTTTTCAGATCTGGTCAGACATTATATACTAGTAATTGGAGATGCTTGCCAGTAGCAAAAATACAGGATGAAAATACAGCCTTAATGTAAAGAAGTATGAAGCTGTTTTTATTCATGTTGGTTCAAATGATCTCATCTTCAATGATTCACTGACTGTTGGTAGAGAACAAACAGCACTCCTATACAGCATCACTTGCACAAGTATAAGAACATATTCTTAACAAATCACCTGTAGAAAGGAAAGTTAGTTCAGTGTGAATGGGAAGATTTTTGAGGTAAGTACCTAAATGGAAAAAATGGCCCATTTTACAAGGTGGAAATGTGTAGAACATCCAAGCCTAATTTTGGACATAACAGTTTAGACATGATGGAATCTGTCAAGATAAGGGAAACATATTTTGCGGTAGATATATTTGCAGGACAGGATTTTTGCCAGTTAGAAATTTGGCAGCTCACAGATACCAATATTTGATTTATCTGGTTACTATTTTCCTAACTGAAACTTACAGTCTATTTATTTATTTAATTTTTGGTCATGTACTATCAATGTCACACATTGCGCTACCTATGTACTATTTTTTTTTTTTTGGACACTACATCATGTATAGTGAGAGTGACTGTTATTGTTTATAATGTTTTTAACTCAATAGAATCATATAGATGTGTAGTATATATCTTGTAACATTGCGTAACATAGTGTGTTCTTTCAACTTATTTTGTATAGTATTTCTAATGTGATTTGTACTGTATTGGATTTTACTGTATTCTTTATTGTACTGTATGTGGAGCTTTCTCCACAAGCCTCTGCTGAAAATGGGTTCTGTAAACCCAGTCAGACCACCCCGGTAAACAAATGTCAAATAAATAAATGTACATACATTATACATGAATTTCCTTTTCTTTGTAATTATCATTAGTCCAACATTACATAAATTGATGAATTCGTGCCTTCTCTTAAACCTCAGTCCTCCTCCCCTGAACCATTTTGCATGTATTGTTCCCACAATTGCCATGTATTTCTATGTAAGCCTTCCCCCTGTTTTATCAATTATTTTATTTATTATTTATTTATTGCACTTGTTTACTGGGAAAGTCCACTGAGCCTAGGAGAGCCCATTTTCAGTGGAGGCCCGGGGAGAAAAGCAGAATACAGAAAAATACAGGAAAAAAATGCAATTTCAATTACAGAAACTAATTATTTCAGTTACAGAAACTTAACACTTACAGAAACTAAACTAGCAGGTAATACATTAGTAGTAGGCATGGGTTTTCAGTTTAAAATCTAACTAGCAAGCAATACAGTAGCAGTAATAGGCATGGATTGGCAAAGAAATCAAACAGTATAAAATATATGTCAGAGTATGAACTGTATTACAATAGATATCTTGGATCTGAATTGAAGAGGACACTAGCAGAGAAGAAAGACATAGAGGAAATAGTACAGAAGAGTTGGTGAGTAAGGTATAGAGAGAGAGGAGGGTGACTAGGTAGGTAAAGTAACAGAGTTAGGCACAGATAAGGAAATTAGAGTACAGGCTGGATAGAAAAACAGAGGTGGAAAAGTAAGGAGAGCCGAGTCTAGCTGAGAGTTGTTTTTTGGCATGGGCATAGCCAGAAGAGGAGAGATGTTGTCTAAGTGATTTTTTAGAGTGTAGAACTTTTGATTGAGGTTATTGTGGATGCGAGGAAGTTTCAAAGTTTGGAAACTGTAAAGGAATAGAGCATTTGACCAGCTGAGTGTTGGGGTTTGTCAACTTTGAGCAAGGTTTTATTTTCTGATCTAATGGGTCTATTTGGTTGGTATAAGGACAGCAGAGAGGAAAGAGAGGGGCATGCTGTGGGCTTGTGCATTAATTTGTGTGCTGTAGTTAAGTGTAGGTAGTTCAGGTGCAGTGGTAGCTCAAGCCAGTTTAGTTGCTGTAAGAAGGAGCAGTGGTGGGCTGAGGGTCTGGCATTTGTTGCAAATCTAGCTATCTTATTGTAATGCGTGTCTAGCTTGGTTCTAAGGGATGAGTGGATGTTTGTAATGATAGGGGCACCGTACAGCAGGGATGGAAGTAGAAAGGCTGATGCTAGAGCCTTTTTTGAATTATGATTAAGGTAATAGTTGTGCCTGTAGATGGAGCCTAATTTTTGATGAGTTTTTTTTGATGTTGTTGAGAATTTGGAGGTCAAATGTTAGGTTTTCGTCAATGGTGACCCCTAACAGTTTGGTGCTGGAAATAACTTCAATGGTGGCATTGTTCTGGGAGTGGATGTGGAAATTGGCTCTGATTAGGGGGTTGTTTTTTTTGGAGTGAATAGAATCAGTTTTGTCATATTTGGGTTGAGACCAAGATGGTTGCTTGACATCCAGTTTTCAGTGGATGTAAAGGATTGTTGGGTTAGGAGTTGTAGCTCTGAAGGGGTTTTGGCAGTGCAGATTGTAGAATCATCTGCATATTGGATCACAGTGGTATGAGAAAGGGAGTTATGGAAGTTGTTGATAAATATATTGAATAACAGGGGGCCCAATATGGAACTTTGGGGTACATCTGTAGTAATGTTGAGGAAGGGGGAACAGGATTGCTGCCATTTTGTTGACTGATATCTGCCAGATAGATAGTTTGAGAACCAATATAGGGTTGGAGGGGAGACACCTAGATTATTGAGTTTAGAGAGTAGAAGGGGGTGGGATATGGTGTCAAAGGCTTTTTTTTTTTTTGAAAGGTCAAGAAAAAGACTGGACACGATTTGGTTGGCATCACGTGCTCGATTTATGGTATTGAGAAAAGAAATGAGAGCAGTGTTTGTATTATGGCCTGGCCTAAAGCCATGTTGGATTGGGGTGAGAATTTGGTTGTTAACTAAGTGGCTGAGGAGATGGCTATGCACACATTTTTCTAATATTTTAGAGATGGGAGAGAGGATAGCGATAGGCTGGAAGTTAGAGATATCTGAATTTTTGCCGCCTTTATGGAGAGGAATAATGTATGCTTTCTTCCAGATATTTGGGATGTAGGATTCTTGAATAGATCTGTTGATAAGTATACTGATGGGGTAGGCTATGGAGCTTGCGGCTGTTTTTAGGAACTCCGAGGGTAGGTTATCAGGAACATTTGTACAAGGTTTTAGTTTTATGAGGAGTTTCATTATGGTGTGTGTGGGAACAGGAGAGAGAGAGAAAATTTAGGGAGAGAGGAAGGTATTACATGAGTGGGTGTTTGGTTAGGTGAGTTAGTGTCAGAAGAGGGAAAGGTGGTAGTCAATTTGGCAATGGTTTCTATAAAGTGTGAGTTGAAGAGAGAGGCTATATCAGAGGGTGTTTTATTAGGGTGTGGGCAAAAACTGGTGTTGGAGCCTGGGTGAAGTAGGGAATTTATAGCTCCCCAGAATTTTTGAGGGTTTAGTCTGTTGGCCCTGTAGTCTGTGGAAATATTCTTTTTTTGTTTTTGGTGACTTATTTTTTAGCCTGTTACATAGCTGTGTATATAGTGCTAGGTCGGCTGGGTTTTTATGTTTTTGCCAGGCTTTCCATACTTTATCTCTAGTAGACATGATTTGTTTGGTGGATTTGGTAAGCCAGGTGGCATGATTAGATTTGACCCTTTTCAGCTGAGATGGAGCTACACTATCTAGGATTTTGAAGAATGTTGAATTGAAAGATTCAACTGCTTCATCGAGGGGGATGGTTCTTAATGGTGCCCAGTTGGTATTGTGTAAAATTACATTTAGGGTTTTTGGTGAGAAATGGGATAGGTCTCTGGTATGTTTTAGTTGGTGGTTATTTGAGGCTGAGGTAGTTTTATGTATAGCAACGGCTGGAAGGTGGTCACTGATGCTGTTTGATAAAGTCCCAGAGAAGGAGATTACTACATTATAGACTATTATTTGGTTAATGAATCCTGCAAGTCAGTAAATTTATAGTATTTTTCCCTTCCTCTTCAGATAATATATGCTTCAATATACTCCATAATATTTTCTTTCCTTGTAAATAAATGGAGAACAAACAACAAAACATTTTCTGGGCTTTCAATACTTTTGAACTCTGTTGCTATTTTCTTTCACTTCTCTTCATGGAAATAAAGCAGTTAAATACTTTCAAAGCTTCTTTTCCAGTGTTGCACAAGAATGTGGCAAAGATATATAATCACACAATTAGACGTCAGTAACAGGAACTAGTGCAAATGAAAATGTTATCAATAAAGCAAAAATGTGACTTACAGAAATAAATGTAAATGTTTTTGGCAGTAGACTTCCCTGCATCTCTAAGTATATGACATCTGAAATTGTTCAACCTTGGGATAAAGAGAAACAACATTGTGCATTTAACTAATGCTAGAGCTACACTGGTATTCATGTGGTCATCACTAGGAAGGCAAACACCAGCAGATTTTTGGTCAGCTTGATCATAAAAATTTCTTAGGCCATCCAAAGCACTCCCTTTTTCCATGATTCCTGGGCTGAAATACATGCCTTCAGGTGTCAAAGGTTAGGCAAAAGACAAATGAGGCATATATAATCATTATGCAAACACAAACAACTTAAGAAAAGGAAAACCACATTCCACTGAGCCCAGTCTGTGGAACAATAATGACCATGGAACCACCAATACAAATCTAATGTTAAGTAGGTATGTTAACTTTTGTATCTCAAAGTGTGGTTCCATGTCTTCACAGGCATGAGTCTCATGCTATCCTCTTTGGTGAATATTCATGAAAGAATGCACCACCATAAGAGGAACAAATGCTGACCTGGATCTAGAGATCAAATTTAACTTATAACTTGTTGTAAAAGTACTTAGTGACCCCATGACCATGTAATAACAACACAAATATCATTCAGTGATGTTCTCCTAAAGAAAGTCTACAAAGTAGCCATACCTCTGAGTGAATGCCCTGTTTGTTTTTTTTTGGTTTTTTTTTTTTTTGCTTAGAAACTTTGGAACTTAAATGTAAGCCACATACAAATGAAAGTCATTTCTGGTTGTTTTAGTTTTAGCCATACAGAACATTTTATCTAAGTCTATAGCATGCCAGTTACATTCACCTATGTTGGAATAATTTGGGAAGAACATAGGCAAAATCAAACACTGATCTAAGTTTGTTTCTCTGAAATTATTCTAGCTGAAGTCCCAACCACCAGAAAAGCAACACCCCACCACCACCACCACCACCACACAAACAAAAAAAATAGCTCTACAGTACCTGCAGGATTCAAAGGAGTTTTTTTTTAAAACTAATGAACTAATATTACATATTGCATAATGACATAAGTAAGCATTCACTTATAAAACAGAAAACCATTACATTTTTTTCCTTTGCACAAATTATGCAAGTATGATTTTTGTCTTGGTTGTTCAATTTAACATTAGACTACAAGTCCTGCCTTACCTGAAATATCACTCCTCTAGAATATTACTCTCGATGTATTGTTCCCACAGATTCCATTTATGTCTATGTAGTTTACTCCTTCCATTTTCTGAATATCTCATCTCTATTTTATCTCCTTTACAACGTTCATAAATTCGGTTGCAGTTGGTTTTGCTTTTGATTTGCAATTGCTTTTTTGCCAGACAACAGCATTACATTTAGTACAGCCTTACTGTCTAGGCAATTCAGTTTCTATATTCTAGTTGAAAAGAATCATTTCCTTAGTTAAAATGATTCACACCCAAACATTTCTAACAAAATACTCTGGCCTGTAAGAAATTTCTAAAATCTAACAACTAATTACAGTCCAAAAAATAAAAATGTTTCCAGGTTCCCCACATTTCTCATTACATTTCCAGCAAATACTGCCTACATGTGGAAAATTATCTGAAGTCAACTTGGAGTATAAAATACCTATACAAACAGTTCCATACAAAAATCCTAAACCTTCTAGATTTTGTGGCATACACAGGAGCCATGCAAATATCCCCCCATTGTTTCTTTATATATTGCCTCTCCATTCTCTTTCCCCAGTCTTTTCTAATCTCTTCCGATTGATTCTTATAGTTTTTACACATTATTCTAGAGGGCGTAATTATTATCCCCTTTTACCACAGCTTCTGTTCTAGACTTAACTATAAGTTCAACCAGTGCTGGTCTCTCATTTAAATCTCTCCCATCCCCTTCTCTATGCCTATACACTGTTATGAATCCCTGGTAGGGAAGGCAGTTTCCAACCTGCAGTCCAAATATCTGCTTGGTCTGATCCCTTTTATGACCCCCCCCCCTAGTTATTTGCTCCCAATACCTTTGTTCCTTTTCTAATTCTCACCAATAAATTGCAGCTCCTTCTTATCTATTTTTCTGTGCCCCAGCTTACAGTCATCCCTGTTGGTAATAACTCTTTTCTCAATTCCCGTGATGGTTTAGTTCTCAAAATACTTTCTACTTTATTCATATAACATTCTGTATGGTTGTTACTCTTCTACTTATGTGCCTGCATCCAAAATCCTACAGTTTCCTTATTTTGTGAACCTTCTCATGTTTCAACATTATTTCTTTCCATTTTGATTTGTAGCCTTCTGTTTATCCTATGTATATTAGACTTAATAATGTAGTTCTAAAATATCCCATCAAATCTAGTAACCCTAAACCACCTTTGTTCTGTGGGGAGAAACAACTTATCCACTTAATTATTGCCTTCTTTCCCTACCAAATAATTCCCTTCAATTCTTTACTAATTATGGCCCACAGCTTCTCCTCTGGTTGATAAAAATATGCCTGACCTGTATACAATACTAAGGGACTAACATTTTCATTGCTTGTACCTAACTATCCATATCCATCATAAAGAGTTTCCATCTTCTCACTTGTTGCATTATCTTTTGTTTAGTCTCTTCTCACATATCTTTAGCTGCCACAATGGAATCCTTTTTAATTCAAACACCTAAATACTTTAACTTATTTCCCCATAAAATAAATGGGTATTGCTGAGCAAATTTGTGTGTGTGAACATAGTTTAAGGCTATAGGTTTTGCTTTATCATTAATTTTATATCCTGAAAAAAATTGAAACTGCCTCAAAATACTCCACTTCAGTGAAATATCCTTTTCTGGATTTATCAAATACAAAATATCATCTATAATGTTATTTTTTCTTGAGCACCATACTAGTTAGACCTCTGAATTTGAGTCCCTTATTTTCTTTGTTAGTGACTGTTCTTATAAGGCAAACAAAGGAAAATAGGACACCTCTGCCTGGTTCCTCTATTCAAACCCAGCTTGTCAGAGAGGAAATCTTCAGAATTAACCACACTATTCTATCAGGAAACACAAATATTGTCATTGCCATACTCAGAAAATTTCAGCTGACAGTATCAAATGTATTCTGTGCATCAAGACCCACCAACAATAATGGGGTCTTCTTGCACTCTGCTTTTTTTGGATCATCAAAGTTCTGTTAATATACAACCACAGTGATCCATGTCTACCACCTTTAGCAACACCTTAGCCATTCTCTTAGCTAGTATAGACATGAATACTTTTATGAATTATGGTTCAAAATTGAAAATGGTGTATACGAAGCTGGATTTTTGTCCTCCGAGTAGTAAAGTCACCAAAGCTTTCTTCCAAGATGCTGGTACTGTGCTTCATTTTGAAATATTGTTAAACAAAACCTTCCAGATCTTTATTACTTTTCCCCTCCTAACTTCCAAATTTCCATAGGAATATCATTTGTTCTTGGAGACTTCCTTTTTGATTATACATCACAATTTTTATCGTACTCTCTTCCATCTTAGTTATTAATTATTTAGCCTCACCTTCCTCTAACATTGAAATATCTTTTATAAATGTTTCCATATGTGTCTTCTCTTTGATCTCCATTCCTTTGTTCTATATACATTTTAACAGAATTTCCAAAATATCTCTAACAACTCTATAGGATCTCTGGTAAGTTGTCCTAGACCTAGGCTCCCTTAACTTGGCAAAAATCCTTTCTGTTGCCTAAGTTGCTGTACTAATAATTTTTTTAATCTGGGGTTGTTATAAAAATACTTACTTAATAGCAACCTTTCTAAACTCATGCATATTATCTAAATACTACCTTATTTTTCTTTTATCAACTACTGTTCCTCTTATTTCATAAGCTTCCCCTTCATTTGCAATATTTTTAACTTTTGATAATCCTTCTAAATAATTATTACTTATTTCCCATATCCCTTTATCTCTCATTTCTAAAATACTTTTGCATATCATTTTATCCCACTCCTCAGCTATTCCTTATGAAGAAATTTGAACATTCTGTAGCAACTCTTGAATTGTTTTAAATACCCATTCCTTAAAATACCCTCTTTTTAATAGATAATTAGGAAACTGTCAGTGTCAGATTTTTACTTGATTACCATGTATCTTTATCTTAGCCTTTATTGGTGCATGAACTGAAATAGTTAATGGATATATTTTAAAACTGTCAAATAGCCATGCTCTTGTAAAATATAGTTTCTGTCCAATCTAGTCCAATTATTGTACCTTGGAGAATAATATACAAATTCTGTCTGGGTTACTGCTAGTAATTTCACATCTTCCATTCCAAATATTCTCATATATTTCTTTAGAAATCTACACTCTTGTTACATTTTCCTTCTAGGTTACCCAATACATCTTCACTATTGCATATCAGGTTCCAACCCCCACCCATGACCAATATTCCCTGCTGGAAGCTAATTAACTCTCACATAACCTTAACCTGATATGTGACATTAATAGAACCTGCTGGAGGGATATAATTGTCTCCCAGAGGTTACCACACCTCTGGAACAGACACCCACTTCATGCCAACCAGAGCACTTCATTGGACCTCTTCAAACACAATCTGGACGATTGGATGGGCAACCAAAAATTCACCCCAGGGGTTCCACCTATAGACATGTCCCTCTTGGACAGGGGTGATGTATGTTGATCGTGGAAATAAAGATAAAACTTGGTTAGGCTTGTAAGTGCCCTTGGGTCATTAGCCTAGTAACCTCCTATAATTCTCTTAAGTGATTTACTAGTAGTTTTATACAACATATAAATGCATGCCATTAAAATCATCCTTCCTTACCAATAACTCCTTATTACCACAGCTCTACACTTCCTTTCTCCTCCTCTATCACTTTTGAAGCTCATACTGCAACCAGTGTATGTGTATATCCTGCACTGCAGCACTGCTTGCTGAAATTTAACCACACTGCTCTGCAACTGGTAAAATATGCTTGAAAATGCTGTCTATTGCTGGCAATGGAAGATTTGGCAGGAAAATGTAAGTAAGATAAATACTTTGATATCAATGAACTGACACATAGACACACTAGCACTTAAAACAGAAGCAAAGGTATGAATCCCTTTTGCTGAGTGACATCAGTGATAAAAACAATTTTGTGGAGATATAATGGCATGTGTTGTGCATCTTACCTCCATGTTAACTCTCCTCAACTTCCAGCCCTGGTTAGTAATCCAAATCAACGGCAGAGTCTCAATTCATGGAAGAATATTTAAAGATTCATCCACCTGACTGTAAGTACTTACTACATTTTGGAATGCTGCTCAGATTTACTTGCGTCTCCATAACAATGTCATCCAGAATGCCATATAATTCACTGAATACAGTTCAGCCCAGCTGTTACTTCCATATATGAAGAATTCTTCACTTAAGTAGATAGTATATGTAAATCACTTGGACAAACTACAGACAGACCAACACCTGTCTTTTCTACTACTGGTGTTAGAAGACCCTGTACTAGTAGTACTGTGTTACATTATGTGGAA
>NC_056734.1:996231086-996238586 GCF_019279795.1 Protopterus annectens | reverse complement strand
CCATTAGTATAACTCGATTTACAATGGGCACGCTGGCCAATCAGCGTGCAGGTTTTGGGGGGGTCATGGTATAATAGAACTTACACAATTTTGTTTATTAAATAATTTGTTTTGTCTTTGATGGAGGTGTATACCACCATTTGCAGGGTACTGCCATGGGGGCATCTTTTGCCCCCATGTATGCAAATTTGTTTATGGCACTTTTTGAGCTTGAATATTTGTATAAGCATGAGTTTGTGAAAAATAATGTTATTGCCTATTACAGATACATAGATGATTTAATTTTTGTTTGTAAAGGTGGTAGCATAAGGTTATAAATTTTTGGTTGGATTTAGAACAAAATGTTTATGGTGTGAAATTTGATGACATACAGTGTGGTAGCATGGTTCATTTCCTTGATTTAGTTCTAGAGGGTGTTAATGGTGGGGCATTAAGACATCAGAACATAGGAAATTTGCAGACAATTTAAATTTTTTGCATGGGGCTAATTTTCATTCCCAACATTTGCTGGAAACCCTACCCTATGGGGAATTTCTTCGAATGCACAGAATTTGTAGTGATTGGAGGGATTTTGTAAGAAAGTGTAGGTACACTTTTTACATGTTTATTAACAGGGGTTATAACTAAGCAGCCGCGGTGGTGCAGCGGTAGCGCTGTTGCCTCACAGCAAGAGGTTCTCCTGTTCAATTCTCGGCTGGAGTGCCTTCTGTGTGAAAAAAAAAATTAACAGGGGTTATAACTACAATGTGGTTAAGAAGTCTTTACAAAGAGTTGTGGCATTTAGACTAGGGTTAAATCAGTGTCAAAATGTCATGCACGGAAAAAGGAATAATACTGAATCTTGCAAAAATCAGATATATTTTTTCAGTGTATAATAGTCTGAGCAATAGAATTAATAAAATATTACATAGCTGTTGGAAATTTTTACTTCAGGACACGGAACTGGAGAGAATAATAGCAAATAGTACTTGTATTTTCTATAAAACAGGAAAAAGTTTGAAAGATTTTTTGGTTTCTAGCTATTTCTCTATGTCTAATGAGACACTGCACATAATTCCTGCCATGAGGGGCACTTGCCCTTGTGGTGGTTGCTCTACATGTTTCTGTGTTAACAAATTTTAAGAAAATAAATGGTATTAAGTTTTCTCCTAGTGGTAGCTTTTCATGTAACAGTGAAGGGATAATATATGCTCTCAGCTGTCCTTGTAATTTATGTTATATAGCAAAAAGGAAATTTAAAGTAAGAATACAGGAACAAATAAGATATAAAGAATGGTAAAATATAAAGTAATATTGCAATGCATTTCAAAACAGTTCATAATGCTGATCACTCTTTGTTAAAAGCTTCTGTTTTCGAGCAAGTTTTTATGAAAATTGGTGAAATATATGATATTCAGAACAAACTTCTTTGTAAAGAATCTGTTTATATTTTAAAGTTCAATACTATGGTACCTGTAGGCTTAAATTTAGAGATTAACTGGAAACAATCACTATGTAATTGAATAATTGATGCATGGTGTTATATAAAGTCCGTGTAAAGCTGTGTTTTGTTATTACTCCTGGAAGGCTGGAAGCCGAGGCGCTAGAGTTTTGAGTTTTTTATTAAACCTGTGTTTGTGCTGTGGCCAGTTGTGGATTTCTATTTGCTCTAGACACCATCTCTGTGCCATTAGATACAAGGTGCATAGAAGCATTGGAAAAGAATAGGAGGGTAGCCATCTGGGAATCAAGGGTCTTCTTCTGATCCACAAAGAAGGTCCCTGAGATAGAAGTGGAGATTTCCTTAACCAAATCTCTCTGAAGACTTGTAAATGGAGCACCCTCATTGAAAAGGTAGATGTGATGTAAACACACTTTCCAAAGTTGTCCAGGGCTCAAGATTCCCTATTGGGTGGGTGGACAGAGGAGCCCTCCTCCACAAGCTCCTTTTTGGTGGCTGCTGTCACCCCAATGTAATCTACTGTCAGCCTTTTTTGCAATGTGGACTGCCTTTAGGGGCCACCAAAACGTGTTTGGCTTCTTAGGAATAGGCTAGACTGCATCAGGCTTCTTCCATGCCCGGGATGTGATGAGATCTACCATCTCATCTGCAGGCGGCACCATCCAAGATGTAGATGGACCAGAACCAAAAGACTTGAGGAAGATTAATTCCTGAAAAGAAGATGTCTGGGAAGACCAACCTTCTTTCTATTTAAATAGTGCTACGATCTCTCCGAACAGAAAATCCACAAGGGGGGATCTGGGAGAACAATTTATTTACTCAAAATCAACACCTGTGGTAGATGACTCTTCTGGAGAGTCCAAGTGTTTTCTTTTACACTTGTATTTCCCTTGGTACCACACAACTGTGGGTCGTTCAGGAGAGGACACAGAAATAGTCTCATATGGGAGAATGAGTTCAATGCTTTCGGTAACTGGCTGTCTTGATGGGACTAGATGGTCAGGCTGTAGACCTTGGGAGATCCTATGGGAGAGGGCTGGATCCAACAGAGAAGTAGAGCATCTTACTCTCGGCATGGACATCACTCTCTTGAATGTGTCGAAAGTCGAGCTCACAAAAGATCCAGAGAAATAACTCCTTTAGATCTGGAATCCTAGGGAGAAGCTCAACCCTGGAAGCCATTCGGCTTGGATTCAAGGCAGTCACCGGAGCGGAACTGTACGGTGGCGAGGCTCCTACAGGAAGGAATGTATCCGAAGACCTTCGATCTGAACCTAACCTATTAGCCGATGCAGACGTTACAGCTATGACATTCAGACAGCTCAGACAGGGTCTGAGCCGACCTCAACAGAGAACTGACTGGAGTTGATGTCACCTTGGCTCCAAGACCGATCTTTTATTTTATTTAACATTTATTAACAAGGAAAGTCAGACTTGGAACAAAGCCAATTTTCAGCAAAGGCCCGGGGTGAAATGCTCCAGAAGCATGTCTTTGTAACATGGGAGGAAACTGGAGCACCTGGAAGAAACCCACATGAACACAGGGAGAACATGCAGACTCCACATAGAAAGAACCCCAGCCGAGAAATGAACCTGAGAACCTCTTGCTGTGAGGAGACAACGCTAGTGCTACATCACCACATCGTCCATCTTCCCTGGGTTAAAGTAGGATCCAGGGAAGTGGATCACAGAAGGAGCATCTAGTCAGTGTCGAGGGGAGAACTCGGAAATCTTAAAAGAATTACAGCTCATATGGCCAAGAATATACCCAAGGCACAATTTTGTAGGTTAAGGAAAATTTGTGTTAGCTTGGATGATTTTAAATGAGAAGCTGATGACATGGAAGCTAGATTTGTTTCTAGGGGCTATGATTACACCCTTGTTAATCAGGTTATATATGATGCACAACACATGAACAGAGTTGAGCTATTACGGTCCACCACACATGTAGGATGTGAGACTGATAACCATATGTCTCTTAGAATGGTTACCACATATGCCAGCAATTCTTTTATGATTTGTAATACAATCAATATGTACTGACATGTACTTAAAAATGATCAATTTTTTTATTGAAGCCTTGAAGATAGGTGAACACCCTACTGCACATTATGTTTTTTGTGGGGATTGATTTGGTTACTGGGTTAAAGCTGTTTTCTTATAAACATAAGATTCTTGATAAAAGAGAAATGTGGATAGTTAACCTAGGAGCTATGTTCAAACCTGGGTTAAATGAATATTGGTGATTATGTTTTTATTAGTCACTTGTTTTTGTTCTTTATTAATTATTCATTTGTGGGTTCAAAATATGTATTGAAGTTATGTTTTTGGAACACTGTACCTTTAAATGCTAGTATATTTAAGTCATACGTTTGCATTTATCCAGCTTTTGCACTGATGACGCCAGTGGGCAAAATCGATTTGCAGATGTAGGGAAACCAGACTACCACTCTGGATTGTAGAGTTTGTTATTGCCAGACCATCATTTTGGATTACTGCAGAGCTTGTTACAGCCAAACTGCTAGGCCTGCTGAATTTGTTACACCCTGCTGAGTTGCAGAGTTTGTTACAGCCAGACTATCATCTTGGACTACTGCAGAGTTTGTTACAGCCAGACTATCTTGGACTATTTGCAGAGTTTGTTACAGCCAGACTATCATCTTGAACTATTGTAGAGTTTGTTACAGCCAGACTATTAGGCCTGCCGTCTTTGTTACAGCCTGCTGGGTTTGTTATGGAATAAAAGCCACTATTTTGGATCATCTGAGCTTCACTCATTCTTTATTTGCTGTGGATACCATTCTGTGGAACCTGTTTATATCATGAAACTGGTGAAAATTGTGAACGCTAGATTTGTTTGTGATTATATATATATATATATATATATATGAGAGAGAGCCCGCTCAAGCTAAGTGAAGGAAGAAAAAAAGGCTTATCTGAAAGACTTTCGATTCCCAATACAGAAAGGCCTGGAGCACTAGAGAGTCTGTCAGCTATTGAAGAGCGGCAAACGAGAATTATCGGTAAGGGAGGAGCCTGAGCACTGGATCCTAAGCTTTGTAGCGGCCGAAGATGGATCTGATGACGGCTCTGACACCCATATGTAGAGGGATTGATGGAAAGACAACATCAGAGCCTGTATTCTATGGTAAACATCCTGAACACTCAGTTTATACAACTCGGAAATAAAAATGTGCAACATTTTAAAAGTTATTTTCTAAAGTTACCAATCAGTGTCAGGACTAAGGTTGCACTAAGAAAACCGTTCTTGGTTTTAAAGATATCAGTGCTACTACCTTGCAATTAAGCACTTCCCTGAACCTACACAAAATGAACAACAGACAGCAAAAAATATATAACCTGTCCTGTAAACCTATAGTGTATTCATTTTAATTCCTATAATTTTACCATATTAAGGTCCACCTGCAGAAAGTGAAATATATTCATATAAAAAATTATCAGTTCAAGATACTGGTACAAACACAGTCTGTCTTATTTATCTTGAAAGCAATATTACTATTACAAGGACCTTTATGGATTAGGAGTTTTAACTGTACAAATGCAATCACTCCAAAACTGGTGTATATTTTTAGTTGAGTGTGTGGTGTGGATGAAGTACCATGGCAGTGCTAGTCAAACCTCATCTCCAGATGACTGTCACTGTTGAAGTGACACCCTGACCCCACATGCAAAAATGGGAAAAAGGGGTTGTAGATAGAAGGATTACTTGTGATTACTTAGGCAACCTGAACATTATGTTCAGATAGTTTGATTCTGTTAAAATTTTAACTGGTTTAAAACAGAATGCTCAAGCTAAGCATGCAAATATAATGGGTGCACATCTCACAGCAACATCACAAATAATCAGGTCTATATTATGGCGCTGAAATGCCATAACAGCGAATACGAAAAGAACGACACATAGCAAAATCCATTTCCGAAATTCGCTGAATTCTCACAGGGCAAAGGTGTAGCTGGCCAACTACACAATTTTGCCCTTTTCTCCACTGTAGTGCGATCTCGGAGTTGGCATATTCAGTTAAGGGGTGTGTGTTATGGGTGAGTTTTGTTTTAGGTAATATAAGTTTTGTTGAGTTGCGGGGCAAGTATTTGTTTGCCCAGCAAGTTTTCAGTGAACTGCGGAAATGGATTTCACTGAATACTTGTCGGTCTTTTCATATTCGCTGTTACGGTGTTTCGATGCTGTAATATAGATCCAAATAATCTTATGAGTGCAAACCCCATAAGAATATAGACTATCTCACTCAAACCCTAAGTACCAATGAAAGGTATCAATGAAGATTTCACTACAGTATGGTACTAAGTTGTAACAAAATACATTTCAAATGCATGAAAATACAAGAAATTAATATTCCCTAACCACCTTACATATGCAACATCCTAGGCACTAGGCTAGATGCAATAGGTAGGCATTGCAATCTGCTTTACTTACACAGTCTTTCTTTGCTTGGCACCACAGTACAACTGCCCACTACAATGTGATGCCTCACAGCATTTGGTCAAGAAATTTTAACAGCCATATGAGCAAACTTGCTCTTTAGTGACAGTACTATATTATGAAAATGGGCAGTGAATTACAACAATAAACAAATGATTCATTACTTCTACAGTACTGATAAATTGGGTCTATATCAGATCATCGAATGCTTAAAAAAGCAAACGGTGATTAACTGACCCTATGTAAGAGGAAGCTTACAATTTCAAACTGTCAGAACAGCGATTCGGAAAAAAATCGCTGTTCCAACAACAACAAAAAAAAAAACGCTTTCAACATTACATTAAATGGGGGGCTTCGCCCCCTACTTAAATATACCAACCCCAAGACTGCACTACAGTGCCGAAAACAGCAAAGTAACGAAGCATCCAAGCAAATTCTTTCTCAGGGAAAAAATTTGCTTAAAAGCTGCTTCGATATTTTGCCATTTCATCTTCTGAGTTTGACCAAGACGCATTCGAAAGAATGCGTCTTCGGTCTTTTAATAGGGAACTGATAAATCTTGGTGGATGGCTGTGAAGTCCATCTTCCACACTATATTTTCCTTACATACCAAAGACTATTGTATGCAACCGTGTACAAGTCAAGAAATTTATGCTACAAAATGGCCTTAAAAAGGGGTTTGATTTATGCACAGACGGTGTACAATGCCAATAACCAAGATCCATCATTTATCTTTATATGGCAATTAAAGGAAGAAGCTGTTGTCTTGTAATAATAAAAATAAACTGTGGGCAGTGTACACTGTTACCACTGCTCATAGATATTAACATCTCAAGTTATGCATAAGTTAGCAAATTTTAATGTTTTTTCTTTGCCTCAAAATTGGACTCCAACATGAGGCTGATGTATACTCAAGAATTCATGGTAATTCATTAACTGAGTGTTGCAAAATGCCTTAACAGAAAGAAGTCACAATCTTAGGACATACAGTGCAGCAGAAAAAACAACCCTAAAGATAACAGCCTATTCAAAAAATGTAAATAAGCCTGCATGCTGTTGTCATTTATGGACATACGACCAGCGCAATCAATGGTATATATATATATAAAAAAAAAAAAAAAAGGTGACTAGTTCACTACTGTGGGCAGTGTACAGTTACTGCTGGCCATATATAAAGACAGTTGCTTCTGTGACTCCGAAGAAACTTTAAGTAATAATTTCCACGGTAATGTATTTGCTGCTGTCATTCAAAGACATACTCCTCATCATGATCACTGTAGTTGCCTGTAGAAAAACAATGAATGGAATGGTGCTGTTATAACTGCTTTAAAATAAAGGTGGCTGCTTCTGGCAAACACCTCTGTGATCCCAAAGAAACTGTAAAAAATAATGCCAAAAGCAGTGAATTTGCTGCAGTCATTCATGGATACACTCCTCAGGCCAATAACTGAAACGTCAACTAAGGACAAAAAATAAATAAATATGTAAAGGTAAATAATTGCCAAAACAGAAAAACTCACAGTCTTAGACTGCTGATACTCCTGGAGGTTGATAATAAAATTCCAGTACCAGAGGTGTGCCCCTTTCCTGACCATTTGTT
>NC_056734.1:996218586-996226086 GCF_019279795.1 Protopterus annectens | reverse complement strand
TGGGGCGAAAGCCATGCTGGGTGTTGGAGAGAAGGTTGTTACGAGAAAGATGGGAGATGAGTTGTTTGTGAACGCAGCGTTCCAAGATCTTGGCTAGAGGAGATAGTATAGCTATTGGTCTGTAGTTAGATGTGTCAGTAGAGGACCCACCTTTATGTAGAGGGATAATATAGGAGATTTTCCAGATTGACGGAATAGAAGCTTCAGAAATGGACCGGTTGATCAATATTGAAACAGGGTAGGCTATGGCGTCAGATGCCAATTGTAAGTAATTGGCTGGGAGTAAGTCTGCCACTAAGGTGGTTGGTTTAAGTTTTTTCAAAAGGGTTCTAATATAGGAGGTAGATGTGGGTTGTAGGTTAAAGGAGCTTTGAGTTGGGTCTTTAGTTAAGGTTGTGGCCGAGGGAGAAGTGGTAAGCTGATTGGCGAGGGACTGGATGGTCTCAGTGAAAAATAAATTGAAAGTGTTGGCTATTTGTCCTGGATCTTTGCCCAAAAGTTTTTCAGGGATGGGGGTGGTGGATTTTCCCGGATGAAGGAGGTGATTGAACCCAGCCCAGAATTTTTTAGGATTATGTTGGTGTTTGTCTTGGAGGTGGCAGAAATATTGCTTTTTGTCAGTTTTAACGGCTGATTTGGTTGAGTTTCTAAGCTGTAGAAACTTGATGCGGTCAAGGTGGGTTTTGGTAGATCTCCATTTATGCCAGGCCTGATCACGGAGTTTGATTTTGTATTTGGTTTCTTTTGTTAACCAAGGTGCAATACGTTCCTTAGTTCTAGTAAGTCTCATTGGAGCGTGAGAGTCAAGTATCTTGAGGAAGATGTCATTAAAATATGACACACTCTCATCTAAGGGGAGAGTTTTAAGGATGGACCAATTGCATGTTTTGAGGTCAGCAAGAAAATTGTCTGGGACAAAATTCTTACTATTCCTAACTAGTCTGGTTAGGGGATGGTTTGAGGTCGGCATTTGTGTTTTATGACAAAGGTAATTAGGTGGTCACTAAGGTCGTTTGGTAGGGTCCCTGCAGTATAGTTGTTTGGAGTCTTATTAGGAAGAATCCAGTCAATGGTGCTCTCCTTTGTTGAGCGCTCCCAATTCTAGTGGGAGATAGAATGTTTTGGGAGAAACCATGTAAGTTGATGGGGAGAGGATTTGAGTTTTTGGAGTAGAGGGACCAGTCAATATTAACGTCTCCTAGTATTATAGTTTCTTGGGGATAGGTGGCAGCTAACTGAGTATTTGTTCAAGGTATTCAACATTTTGCCTGGGGTAAATAAATTACTAAAAGATTAATACTTTTTTGGTTGTTAAGGCATAGCTTTAGTGAAATCAGTTCTAGGGTAGGAATTTTTGGGGGTTGGAGCGGGTGCATTATAATGTTCAAGGAGTTCTTAAACATGACAGCTGTTCCCCCGCCCTTTCTAGTAATTCGGTCGGCCCTGAGAATGTTATACCCAGGTGGGATGATTTCTTCATCCTTAGTGGTAGGTTTGAGCCATGTTTCTGATAGACACATGATGTCTGGGGAGTGGGTTGCAAGCATGGCATGTAAGTTGTGTACCTTATTATTGATACTTCTTAGATTTAGGTGAAGGATAAGGAGGGAGCTCGCTGAGCTTCTAGCAGCTTTCAAGGTGTTAGGGCCTTGGTCAAAGTTAGGGCCTGGGTTGGGGTGGATATCGCCATCTTTCGTGATGGATTTTTTCAAGTAGTCAAATATTTTTTGGAGCTTGATTAGTAATTTGAGAGTGTCTTTAGTTGAAGGTGCTTTAGGGTGTCGGAGGGTAGGATGTTTTTTTTTGGAATTAAGGTTGCTAACGGGGTAGTGGGAGGGAGGGATGAGATTGGAGGGGTTTTGTGAGTGTAGAGAGGTATGATCCTTGGGGAGGTATGCTCCTGTTAGGACTAGAGTTTCGTAACTTGTTAAAAGATAAGAGATAATAAGGAGTAATGATAAGAAGGGAAGGGTGGTGAAAGAGTTTCTATCCATGGTGAGAGGAGAAGTAGATGAGTGAAATATGCTAGTGGGAATTACCCTGGTAGAGTGGGTGTATAAAAAAGCTGGGGGGGATAGTGGATGGAAGAGGGATAGAGGAAGGTTGGTGGGAGGGCTGAGGGAGTAGTCTTGATAGTATAGACAGAACAAAGAAAGTGGGAGGGAGAGGAGTCAGAGTGAGGGATGGTTGTGATTGGTTGGTGATGAGGGGGATGGGCTTAATGACCTAATAAATGTAGAGGTATTGGGGGCGGGTGGGGAGCGGAGCAAGCCCGAGCGGAGCGAGGGCGAAGCGGAGCGGGGACTACACCACAAGGGTTGGGGACTACACCACAAGGGTTTTTCCTGGGTCCTAAAGGTAACAGCTTCCAAATTCAGCTTGTTAGTTATAATGTCCTTTTCTTGATAGTGTGGATGCCTTATTAGTTTATGCTGGAATAGTCAGTAGGACAAACGGTTATGTTTAGTTCTGGTACTTTTTTAATACCTGCAGCAGATGGTAGTCGGATAGCACACTTTAGGGTAGAATAGCCATGTACCCTGAGTCCCTTTTTGAGTTTGTGGACTAGGAATTGGAGGAAGGATGGTCTGTGCATATATTATATATGTTTATGTATATATATAAATTACCCTCCATCTCTTATTAACAATATATGTAACAAGATCTCTAATAACAGACACACTAAATATTTACCTATTTTACTACATGGTTTTACACCTAATACTTCAAAACCAAGTAACATTAACAGAACCCTTAGTTTCCCATTACCTATCTCTAGGGACATGTCACAAATTAGAAATGTCATCTCGAATAACTGGAATTTATTAACTGAATCACAATTTATGTCAGCTGCTATTGGCACTGCACCTACCTTTTCATTTAAAAGAACCAAAACCATAAGAATGAGTTTAGAAAACAGAGATTTACCTTTTCTTATTAATTCTACTTCTATTTCTAACTCTCAAAATGGGATGCATTCATGTAATAAATGTGTGGTATGCCCTAACATTTTCACAGGATCTCAATACACATTCACACATTGTAACTTTACTATTAAGTTTTCGAAATACTTTTTCTGCCATTCTACAGCAGTAGTATATGTAGGTATTTGTGCATCTTGTAAAGCATTTTATGTAGGCAAAACTACAAGAAAACTTTCAGATAAAATTAAGGAGCATCTAGGAGACGTCAGGGCAAAGAACTTAAATAATGCCCTTGCTACATGTAGCATTTTTTGTACTTCTTTTAGTAAATTTTATTTCATAGTATTAGAACAAGTTGACTGTTTTTTTTTTTGGAGATTGGGAATTATATTTAGAACTAAGAGAACTTAAATGGCAATTACTGCTTAATTCAGAAACATACCCTGGACTGAATGAAAGTGTTAATATTAAATGTGCTTTAAAATGGAAGATTTCATTATATTTTGACAGTTGTTCTCTTTCTACAAAATGTGTTTGCATCCATCCTTGACCTTTGACACACTTGTAAGTCACCATTTGTACAGTTATATGAATATTCATGTCTCCTACATGCTTATTTAGTGCGCACACTGTATATTTGTTCAATGATAAGCTAATGCAAGGGAGTTTTTATTTAATATTCACGCCCCTGTCATTTATATGTATGTTCATGGTTATTGTGTTAAGATGACTGGCACAGTTTAAATATTGTCTGGTTGTACTACTGGTTACTGTACTAATAAGTTATAAGTAGTTCATTGGCTTTTTGTTAACATGTGACTCTAGTTACATATAATGTACGTATTGTTGACTATAGGTTATGCAGATGAAGCTCTTCCACCTGAATAAGAGTGAAAGCTTAATCATCTATTCAGTGTCTGAGTTTTTTATTTCCTTTCTACTAGCTCAGTATTAATTACTACGCCTAAAAGAAGTTCAAATTTATATAATTAAGATTCTTCTAGCGCACGGTGTTTATTTTATATATATATATATATATATATATATATATATATATAGATAGATAGATAGATAGATAGATATATGGGGTGGATTAAGTTTTGTCATTTTGAAGAAGTCTCTGTTTTGTGAGATGAAAGTTCTCAGTTTTTATTAAATTTTTATTCACTTGTGAAGTGTCTTGGTTGGTCCCTTGCAGTGAACTGATGGTTTTCCTTGATCACTGGGCAGTTTTGTTTTTGAATGGACGTGTTACTGCTCACATAATGTTTTTTGCAAATAATTAATAATGTTAAAGAAAAATACTATCTATACTTACTGAAAACAACTCATTCACTATAATTAAACATGGTAACTAGAATACCATGCAGTAAAAATCAACATTTGCAAAGAGAAGTAAAGGAGTTGTATGCATCAATACTGAGCAAACATGGAATGCTTATAACAGAAATAAATTCAGTAATAACATACCCTTATTAATATAACTGTTGGTAAAATAATATTAATATAAAGGAGAAATACTGAAAAAAAATCTCTTCACGAGGAGAAACATTCCCTCAATTTTATCAAATCCACTTAACAGTTTAGAATGATGAACATTAACTTATAGGCACAACTAAAACCATGTTACATGCATATGCCAAAAGAGGATGTGTATACTTTACCTGTACTCTGCATAAATAATACAAAATAAAAAAATTACATTTCTTTCATATTAACCACACTCCAAAAGCATAAGAAATTCTCACAACATCCAAACTCTTCAAACACCATAAGATATTCAATCAGTATCATCATCTTCTTTCGGCTGTTCCCGTTAGGGGTCGCCACAGCGGATCATCTGTTTCCATTTCTTCCTGTCCTCTGCATCTTGCTCTGTCACACCAACCACCTGCATGTCCTCTCTCACCACATCCATAAACCTTATCTTAGGCCTTCCTCTTTTCCTGTTACCTGGTAGCTTCATCCTTAGCAACTTTTTCCCAATATACTCAGCATCCCTCCTTAGCACATATCCAAACCAATGAAATCTTGCCTCTCTGGCTTTTTCTCCAAACATTCCAAACTGGGCTGACCCTCTAATATACTTATTCCTAATCCTGTCCACCCTCGTCACACCTAGTGCAAATCTTAACATCTTTAACTCTGCCACATCCAGCTCAAACTCCTGCCTTTTTGTCAATGCCACTGTCTCCAAACCATATAACATAGCTGGTCTCACTACCCTCTTGTAGACCTTCCCTTTCACTCTTACTGGTACTCGTCTGTCACAAATCACTCCTGACACACTTCTCCACCCACTCCATCCTGCTTGTACTCCTGCTTGTACTCTCTTCTTCACCTCCTCTTCCACACTCGCCGTTACTCTGAACTACTGATCCCAAGTATTTAAACTCATCCACCTTCACCACCTCTACTCCTTGCATCCTCACCATTCCTCTATCCTCCCTCTCATTCACACACATACATTCTGTCTTAGTCCTGCTGACCTTCATTCCACTTCTCTCTAGAGCATCTCTCTATCTCTCCAGGGTCTCCTCCACCTGTTCCCTACTCTCACTACAAATCACAATGTCATCTGCAAACATCATAGTCCACGGGGACTCCTGTCTGAACTCGTCTGTCAACCTGTCCATCACCACTGCAAATAAGAAAGGGCTCAGAGCTGATCCTTGATGTAACCCCACCTCCAGCTTAAACGCATCCGTCACTCCCACAGTGGACCTCACCACTATCACACTACCCTTGTACATATCCTGTACCACTCTTACATACTTCTCTGACACTCCTGACTTCCCCATACAATAGCACAACTCCTCTCTAGGCACCCTGTCATATGCTTTCTCTAAGTCTACAAAAACACAATGCAACTCCTTCTGACCTTCTCTGTACTCCTCCATCAACACACTCAGAGCAAACACTGCATCTGTAGTGCTCTTTCCTGGCATGAAACCATACTGCTGATCACTAATCATCACATCCCTTTTTAACCTAGCTTCCACTACTCTTTCCCATAACTTCATGCTGTGACTGATCAATTTAATCCCTCTGTAGTTACTACTGCTCTGCACATCACCCTTATTCTTAAAAATCGGTACCAAAACACTTTTTCTCCATTCCTCAGGCATCCTCTCGCTTTCCAAGATTTCATTAAACAATCTGGTTAAAATCTCCACTGTCATTTCACCTAAACACCTCCATGCTTCCGCAGGTATGTAATCTGGACCAACAGCCTTTCCATTCTTCATCCTCTTCATAACTATCCTTACTTCCTCCTTGCTAATCCATTGTACTTCATGATTCACTATCCCCACATCCAGGGGTGTAGCTAGGATTTTCAAATTTGTACTCACAGCTCTCAAACTGCTACCCCCCTCCCCAGCCAAGCTGCGGCCATTCTCGTAATTCACGATTCGCTCTTTTAGTGTCAATGAAGAGGCATTCACTGTAATGCCTCTTCAGTAATATAATATAAATTCACTCAAACTCGGTTCCTTGAATTGAAAAATAACCTGAAATGTCAGTTCTTTGAAAAATGCAGCATGGTAGTTGGGGTAGAGAATTTATGCTTTTGTTTTCTGTAACTAAGGTACAGGTTTTGAGCTTGAGTAAATTACTAACCACCTGCTACCCCCTAACTAGGATGTTTCATTCACACACACACCCCTACCTACCTCTTAGTGCAAGAAATATGGACAAAGCCTAAAATAAACAGGGACATATATTAAATAATGCTCTCGTGAACTTAGAAAGTTGCTAGAATAACAGGATTTGTGCTAGCATGAGAAAGTTGCTAGAATAACAGGATTTGTGCTAGTATGAATTTTTCTAAAGGACATGAAGTCTGAAACTCAAATGTCTGTCATTATTTAGCAACTTCAGTCTTCAAATGATTTTCTAGAAAATCACAAAATTTATGAGGAACAGACAAAAAATATGGGGCAAAAATCTGGACATTCTGCAAAATTTGGACAGTTGAGAGGTATGCTACCTACCTACCTACCACACACACACACACACACACACACACCTCTCAACCTCTTAGAGCAACAAACTCATAAATAAAACTGAGGCAAAGGCCCAAAAATAAGGACATTTTTTTTAAATATTGCTCTTATAAACTTAGGAAGATAATAGAATAGTAGGTGGTCTTGCATTAGTACAAATTTTCTGAAAGGTATGAAATCTGAAACTCAAATGTCTGCCATTATTTTCTAACTTCAGTCTTTAATGATTTGCCACTAATTTGCCAGAAAACCGCAATTTTATGAAAAACGGACCAAAAATGTGATGCAAAAATATAAAATTGCCAGACAATACAGCTGGGAACCTGTCAAAGAAGGGACACCATTTTAATATGAGCACAGTTAACTTAGAGCAGTTGACAAAATTAGAGAATCTACATGCATTTCTGAAATAAAAGTAATGTATAACTCTGATCATTACAGTTATTTATAAAAGTAAAGTAAACCCTCCACGTTTTCTTCCAAAATTGCTATTTTGCGGAGAGATTATTAGGGGAGAGCAACATTTTGAGCCAAAATTGGGGACAGTTGAGAGGTTTGGATATTCCTAA